>NC_056732.1:1159066297-1159168797 GCF_019279795.1 Protopterus annectens | reverse complement strand
CATATAAAAAACCCAAGCTATACTCTTATACATATCGTCTACTCAGAGGCAATCTCTGCTTAACTTGCAAGGCTATGTCAAACCCAAAGCTGTTGGACATGCTACACTTAAAGAAATCCCAATCCCTCAGAGCCACATGCTCCAGGGATCTAAACCTTGTCATCACAATGAACAAAACATGCTGGAGGGATAGCTTCCTGACCCAGAGACTCACAGGACTCTGGAATAGACTCTCCATACATGTCAAGCAGGGCACCTCTTTGGACCTCTTCAAAGGGAACCTTAAAGTTTGGATGGGAGATAGGAAATTCACCCTGGGGATCACATCAGTTGCCCTGTTAGAGAGGGGTCCAGGGAAGTAAATATTGTGTGAAAAAATATCCAGGGAATTGTTATGGCTAGGCTTGTATAGACCCTAGGGCCAATAGCCTAGTACCAACCTATGAACTTATGGGACAATGGGTCAAAACTCTGGACCTATTTTACCTATTGCTCTTATAAATTTAGAAAGTTGTTAGAGTAACAGGGTTTGTTTCAGCATAAATGGTCTGGAGGATGTGAGGTCTGACACTGAAATGTATGTCATAATTTACTGACAGACATCCTTAGATCATCACAGTGATTTACCAGAGAAATAAATATAATGAATCTGTGGAACAAACCAGAAATATGAGCAATAAACCTGGATATTCTGAAATAATCTGGCCAGTTGAGAGGTATGCTCAGAACCCTTTAGTACAATGAATCTGGACCAAGCCTGACATAGTGGGGGAGAATGCCATGAAAATAGGGACATATCTGAAATACTGGAGAAGATAACCTGACACAGTTGCTGCAGTAACACCCTCCTGTCTCTTCTAACATATATCGACTAAAACAGCACAAGTCCTACACTCAATTACTTCTCACTAGTTAGTGACTTAAATCCTCACATCATCCCGCTGATGTGTCAGAAATACACAGCACTTATGGGGACCAGACAACAGTACATCCTACCAATATCTGGACATAACATCACATTAGGGAAACTACACTAAGCTGCTCAGCATGTCACCAAGCACCGTCCTAACTACAGTCAAACTGACACAACACTAACCCAAATCCACTATGGGGAATTACACATGTATTTGCAAATATATCTGGCACTACAGGGATGTAACTACACTGAAAAACAGACACCATTGTGAAAGTGCATACCCACAACCAATTTCACTACAGTCACAGTGACATAATGGTAAGCCAAATGAATAGTAGAGTGAAAGGACTATGCGTACAAAACCATCATGTTTGCCACTCACACACTAGCCCTACATATACTGGCCCAATTTTCAGTGTAGTATGAATCCTAACCATGGTACAGGACATGTCTCAGTCTGCCCCTACAAACATATACTGCTAATAGACCACCAGAAACTCGAAAAACATTCACAGTCAGATAGAAAAGGAGCCATAACACTTACATCTACCTCCCTCCCTGCACAGGCCAAATAACATTTACACACTACACTACTACACAATCCTGTCAACAATCACCAGAAATATACAGACCTGTCAACTGCAAGAGTCCCACAGAATGTCCAGGATTTGTTCTCATATATAAAACCTCTTCCACATAACATGTCTGGCATTCTGATACATCACTCAGATGATATCAGGAATGAAGGCACTAAATAAAGCTATACCATACCTATCAATGTCTTACTGCATGGCATCTGGACAAAGCCTGACATACTTGGGGGACAGAGGCTCAAAAACATGGGACATATTTGAAATATTGCTGTTATAAACTGAGAACTGTTGCATATCTTTTCTGAAGGATATGAAGTCAGAAACACAAATGGATGTTGTCATTTATTGCCTGCAATCCTCAGAGTATGCTACTGATTTTCCAGAGACAAAAATGTCTGAGGAACACACCAAACATAAGTGTTCAAACTCTGGCCATTCTGCAGATAGCCCTACATGCGAGAGTTCTGTCAACCACATAGCACTGTCAGACTTAAAATCAAACAGAAAATCCATGTCCACACAAACCCTGTTAAACTAGCATTAATCCAACTGTATAACAGCAATACTTACATTCTGTCCTTATGTCTGGAGCATTCTCCCTCATTTTGTTGGGCTGTCTCCACAGTTTTTGTTGTAAGAGGTATTTCCAACTACCCTTTGTGATGCTGTTGTTCACACACCTCCATGAATGCCTCCTCACAGGCAAGGAAAAGGAGCAATGCCCACATGAATTACTCAATTATAGGAGTGTGTTGCCATGCCACTGGCTATAGGAATACCAACACAGCTGTTCTGCATGCAGTTAACAAGTGGGGGGACACCAATTGGTGCACAGGCCATCAGCTGCTCATGAGCATTACCTACAAAAGGCAAGCTGCTGCCTATGCAAAACAGATGAGTACCCTACATCTTGAAAAAAGAGAGAGAAAGAGATAGACAGACAAACAAACAAACAAACCAACAGAAATTGGAGACAAAATAACTATACTTTGATAAAAAAGGTATGTCAAGCAAGTAAGCTAGCATGTAATGGAATGCAGTAGGGGGTATGTAATAATGGGAAATAGGAAGTTCAACAAATATGTCTTAACAAGACTTGCTGTACTGATATATTGCTGATCAGAACCTATGGCCATAGCATCTGGGTCTGTCTGCAGTGACATAGATCACAGCTCAGGCCCTTGAGTCAACCAAGGAAAGGATGGCTCACATATGACTACTACTGGAGTGTGTGTTGAACAATACTGACTGTGACACTGCTAGGCCAGCTACTGGGATGTTGTAGATACCCATATGTTAATTGTGAATACAACCACAATATACATATTTGTCTCAGAAGCGTGAGAGACCTGTACAGAGTCTTTGCATAAATAACTACTGTTGCAGACATGTGTGTTGAACTGCATGTGATATACTGAGCTCATACCATTCAAATGTCCAGTGTTATGCACAGTGACCATATGTATGCCTCATATTTATAGTCATTTACTCATAGAGTTGTGTTATGTCTGGCAAATCATTGGCAAATCTGTGAAAACTGACATTACAACATCTCCTTCTTTTTCGTTTGGCTGTTCCTGTTAGGGGTCACCAGAGAGGATCATCTGTTTCCATTTCTTCCTGCCCACTGCATCTTGCTCTGTCACACCAACCACTGCATGTCCTCCCTCACCACATCCAGAAACCTTATCTTTGGTCTTCATCTTTTCCTTTTACCTGGCAGCTTCATCCTTACTATCATTTTCCCAATATATTCAGCATCCCTCCTCAGCACATGTCCAAAGCAATGTAATCTCACCTCTCTGGCTTTGTCTCCAAACTGTCCAGCATGGGCTGACCCTCTAACATACATAGTTCTAATCCTGTCCACCCTCATCACACCCAGTGCAAATCTTAACATCTTTAACTCTGACACGTCCAGCTCTGACTCCTGCCTTTTTGTCAATGCCACTGTCTCCAACCTATATAACATAGCTGGTATTACTACCCTCTTGTAGACCTTTCCTTTCACTCTTAATGGTACTCATCTGTCACATATCACTCCTGACACTCTTCTCCACTCTCTCCATCCTGCTTGTACTCTCTTCACCTCTCCTCCACACTCATCATTACTCTGAACTGTTGATCCCAAGTATTTAAACTCATCCACCTTTGCAAACTCTACTACCTGCATCCCCACCATTCCTCTATCCTCCCTCTATTCACACACATATATTCTGTCTTAGTCCTGCTGGCCTTCATTCCACCCCTCTCTAGAGCACATCTCCACCTCTCCAGGGTCTCCTCAAACAGTTTCCTACTCTCACTACAGATCACAATGTAATCTGCAAACATCATAGTCAACAGCAACTTCTGACTGATTTTGTCTGGCAACCTGTCCATCACCACTGCAAATAAGAAAGGGCTCAGAGCTGATACATGATGTAATCCCACCTCCACATTAAATGCATCTGCCACTCCCTCTGCAGAACTCACCGTTGGCACACTACCCTTGTACATATTCTGTACCACTCTTACATATTTCTCTGCCACTCCTGACTTCCTCATACAATACCACAGCTCCTCTCTAGGCACTCTGTAATATACTTTCTCTAAGTCCACAAAGACACAATTCAACTCTTTCTGATCTTCTCTGTACTTCTCCATCAACACTCTCAGAGCAAACATTACATCTGCAGTACTCTTTAGTGGCATGAAACCCTACTGCTGATCACTAATCATCACCTTCCTTCTTAACCTAGCTTCCACTACTCTTTCCCATAACTTCATGCTGTAACTAATCAATGTTATCCCTCCGTAATTGCACATCACCCTTATTCTTATAATCAGTACCCAAACACTTTTTCTTCACTCCTCATGCATCATCTCACTTTTCAAGATTTCATTAAACAATCTGGTTAAACACTCCACTGCCATTTCTCCTAAACACTGCATGCTTCCACAGGTATGTCATCTGGACCAACAGCATTTCCATTCTTTATCCTCTTCACAGTTATCCTTACTTCCTCCTTGCTAATCCATTGCACTTCCTGATTCACCATACACACATCATCAAACCTTCTCTCTCTCTCTCTCTCTCTCTCTCTCATTTGCTTCATTCATCAGCCCCTCACAGTACTCTTTCCATCTGCTCAACAAACTATCCTTGCTTGTGAGTGCATTTCCTTCATTATCCTTTATCAGCCTTGTCTGCTGCATATCTTTCCTTGCTCGGTCCCTCTATCTAGCCAGTCAGTACAGGTCCTTTTCTCCATCCTTAGTGTCCAACCTTTCAAACAACTCTTCATATGCCTCATCCTTAGCCTTTGCCACCTCTCTCTTTGCCATGCACTTCATCTCCTTACTCCTGTCTACTTTCTTCATCTCTCTGGCAATCCCACTTCTTCTTCGCCAACCTCTTTGTCTGTATACTCTCCTGCACTTCTTCATTCCACCACCAGGTCTCCTTGTCCTCCTTCCACTGTCCAGATGTCACACCATGCACCTTTCTAGCCATCTCCCTTATTAGCTCTGCTGTAGTTACCCAGATATTCAGTAACTCTTCACTTCCACCCAGTGACTGTCTTAACTCTTTCATGAACTCAACCTCACAATCACCCTTTTTCGGTTTCCACCATTTGATCCTTGGTGCTGCCCTCACACTCCTCCTTCTCTTCCTGATCACCAACTTCATCCCACAGACCAACATTCTATGCCGCCTACCTACAGTTTCCCCTGTCACCATTTTACAGTCTCCAGTCTCCTTCAAACTGGCCTTCCTGCATAGGATATTTACCACCTGTGTGGGTCTTCCTCGACTCTTGTATTTTGTCCTATGCTCCTCCCTCTTGTTAAAATATGTATTCACCACAGCCATATCCATCCTTTTTGCAAAATCCACTTCCATCTCACCTTCTGCATTCCTTTGCTTAACACCATACCTACCTATCCTTTCTGCATCCCCCCTGTTCCCTTCACAAAAAGTCCATTGAAATCTGCTCCAATCACCACTCTATCACCCTTGGGTACAGTCATCACCACTCTATCCAACTCACTCCAACATTTTTTTTTCTCATCCATCCCACACCCAATTTTCGGACCATATGCACTAATAACATTCATCATTTCACCGCCAATTTCCAGCTTCATAAACATCACTCTAGCTGACACTCTTTTCACCTCCATAAACACTCTTAGCATACTGTTCTTCAGGATAACCCCTACACCATTTCTCCTCCCATCCACACCATCATAGAACAATTTGGACCCACCTCTGATACACCTAGCCTTACCCCCCCTTCCATCTGGTCTCTTGCATACACAATATAGCAACCTTCCTTCTGTCCATCATATCAGATAGCTCTGTACCCATACCAGTCATACTGCCAACATTAAAAGTTCCTACCCTCACTACCACACTCCTAGCTTTTCTCCTCTCTTCCTGCCATATGAGTGTCGGACATTCTCCAGGGTATGTCTGTGAATGCAAAGGCTAGTATACTATCAAATGAGTTAAGTGTGTTACAGCAATATTAAGAAAGTGTCACTAATTTTGGCACATCACCCCCATGTATGTGTGGCATTCTTCTGATGTCCTGCTCTAACAGGTTGAGAGGAATGACCGAGCAGCAAGAGCATAAATACAGTGTGCCATACTGACATAAAACAGAAATGTATAACCGGTATTACCTGTGCACATGTATGTATGAGTGGGTGTACCTGGCCACCTCATAACAACAGACATGGGATACAAAACATCAGGTAACTAAGCTGTACATGTTGTACACATGTGTAATCTTAGTTTCTTTGCATCCAACAGAGTTAGATTTCTACAACTACTGGTTGTTGCATTGCTCTGACACGACACAGACAAGGGTACTTGAATAAGCATAATTATCAGGTTGGAATTGGAGAGGTGTCCAACTGTGTTATGACTTTATGTCCATGCCTCCTACAAACAGCTATATGACCACCTACATAGCTGTATGAGCTCAGCAATACCTTACTTGTAAAACGTGCCTCAACTGAGGTAGAGTAATCCTCTTTGCTGGACAGCAGCAATACACAAACCACATAATTGGTTGCTATATTGGCTGTACAGGGCAAAGTAGGAAAAAGGCACCACCTTGGCAGCAAACCAGCTGTTGTCTGAATGACCATATAAGGTCACAGGTGGATTACTGTAAGAATAACTATCAGTACAAATTGGACACATCCACCAAGGGCAATCACAAGGCCATCTTCACATATGTAGTCTGCAATCTTGGAGGCAATAACCCAACCCACCCTGTAATGGTGGTCAATCACACCACATACACACACACCATAGCTATAGCCAACCTGCTGCAGACAGATTTAGGGCAGACATCACCCCCCTGGCTCACCATCAGTATAGGTGGATATGCACAGCACCTACACTCCACCCTCATTATCAGGGAGCAGTTGCATACTGCCTAATCAAAGTCAACAAAAGCAAGTCTCCATGGGACCTGATAACATTCGTGTCTGCATCCTACATGAACTCAGGCATATGCTTCCAGCTCCATTACACACTGTATGGAAGCAAAGCCTGACCACCACTGACATAACATCTGCAAGGAAAATGGCCACTGTCATCCCACTACAAAAATGTGAATGGTGGTTTATGCAATGTACTGGCCCTCATTGAGGGGAACATGACACATCAGGACCAGGAGTGTAATGCAGGTTCATATTGTGCTGATAGAAAACAGGGGTATGATGTGGTTGTAAGTGGTTGCTATTGATAGGCAATGTTGATGTGCTGGTTCTGTAAATAACTTTGGGCAATGTCTGAGGTACTGTGATGTGTTTCCCTGTTTATGTCTTCTAGGTGGCATGCTACGGTAGCCAGCATATACTGCAAATGAAAATGCAGCTATCATCGATGCCATAATCCAGCACCATGGGGTGTTGTTTGGCTGTAGCTGACAAAATCTGTGGGAGCAGACTGCCCTGTGGGACAACCTTGTCCACAGAATTAACACGTTGGATGACCATGGCCACACATATGATCAGGTCAGGAATCGGGCAACTGACCTGATACATTGTGCCTGGAAAAGGGCTGCTGCCATGGCCAGGGACTGTTCTGCTACAGGTGGGGGTCCAGCCACACAAGCCCCACTTATGGCAACATAGGAGCTCCTTGCCCACCATGGGGCAGCCCTCACACAACAGCCAACACAAGAAACACAAGTCGTGGAGGTGGGTGGCACCCAGGCAACAGGCGAGGGGCATCCAGGTAAGGCCACAGTGCACATCAATTTAATCATGTAGCAGTCATACTGTCTTCTATAGAGTATCTAGATGCATATGTCAGTTCAAACTGCATTTGTGGGTGGGGTTTAGTAATGCTCACAAGTGCACATCTATAGTGAAGGACAGCAAATTGTGTATTAGCAGAGCTTGTACTGTGCATGTGCAGAAAAGTAGCATTCATCCTGTACCAGTGTCAAATGGGATTCTGATGTCAATACCTCTCCCCCACAACCACATAGGTAGCTCTGGTCTGGATGTGGCACAGCAGCCTGAAGCCAGTGAGTATGAGATTTTCCTGTTGTGGCTTAGCAGTACCTCAGGCATGTGAAGGTCATGCATGTGACCATGCACACAACTGTTACTCTCAGCCATTTTGCGATATCTGCATGTTCACTTGTGGTGGGGTTAACTGCATTGCATCACAGTGGTCATCACAGGGGCCTATTTTCAGGAGATGTCACATATCTGTAGCATATCTCACAACCTGTCATTGCAAGAAATCTGGACAAAGACAGACAAAATGGGGGGGGGGCAAAGGCCCAAAATTTGGGACATATTTTATAAATTGATGTTATACTGTGCTTATAAATGATGTACACACACCTGCTAAAATGCCAGGTATTTGTGATATATAAAAATGAGACAAAAATAAAACATTTCCAAACCCTTCCAATCTTTCATGTGACCTATAACCTGTACAATTCAATTTTAAAACAAACAAATCTGTTAGGGGATCAACTATGACACATAAAAAATGTACAAGAAGCTAGATGCATACATGTGCACAGGTGGAAGCTAATACTGTGTTGAAGCAGCATTCGATATAATTACAGCATTACGTCTTCTTGGGCACACACCTGCCATCAGTTACAGAGACTCTGATTAACATCAAATAATGGTCAGCTGTCCTTCCAGGATTATCCTAATATTTACTCAGTTGCCTGCTACAGCAACAGCCGTAGTTCACATACAGCTTACAAAGCAGCAAAGGGATCTCATTTGTGAAAAGTATCAGCCCAGAGAAGGATACACACACATTTCCACATCATTGCATATACCATGGAACACAGTGAAGACAGTCATTAAATGGTGGTGAAAATATGGGGCAACAGTGACATTTCAAAAAACTGAACATCCCTCCAAATGTGTGGAAAAAACAAGTTCTAAACTGGTCAGTGAGATTGCCAGGAGAACTACAGCAACACTACAGAGGTTGCGAGAAGCTCTGTCAAGTACTGGTTGTGTACTACATGTGACAACAATCCCCTGTATTCCCCACATGTCTGGCCTATAGGGTAGGGATGGAAGATAGAAGCTTTTTCTCACACAGAACAACATCCAGGTCTGTGGATTTCTCAAAGAAAATGCATCAGGTCTCCCAAAAGCATGTGGGGAAATGTGTTATGGTGCAATGAGACCAAGGTTGCACTGTTTGGCCACAATGCCAAAAGGTTTGTTTGGCACAATAACAACACTGTGCATCACCAAAAGAACACCGTCCTGATGGTGAAGCATGGTAATGGTAGTGTACTGCTTTGGGGTTGCTGTTCATAACCTGGAAGTGGGCTGTTAGCCAAGGTGGAGGGGATTAGGAACAGTACCAAATACCAGTCCCTTTTGGCCCAAAATCTTCATGGGTCTTCTAGAAAGCTGTGGATGGAGAGGAATTACACCTTTCCACATGAAAATGACCCAAACCATACATCCAAATCCAAAAAAGAATGTCTTCCCCAGAAGACAATCAATGTTTTGGAATGACCCAGCCACAGTCCACACTTACATCCAAAAGAAAATCTGTGGGGTACCCTAAAGAGGGCTGTGCAGAAGAGATGCCCTAACAATCTGACAGAGTTGGAGGGCTTCTGCAAGGGAGAGTGTACAAATATTGCTAAGTCGTGATGTGCCATGCTGATACAAACCTTCCCAAGAGGACTGACTGCTGTTATGAAATCAAAAGGTGCTTCAGCAAAGTATTAGTTTAAGGTTGTGCACAGTCATACAACCAGCCTATTGTATATATTTCTACTTCTACATGTTACCCCTAACCAATGTGTTTGTTCTTCTATTGGATTGCACAGATTATACGTCACATTTAAGGTGGGAAATGTTATCACATGATTTTTGTGGTATGATATATATCAGACAAACCTGGCATGTTAACAGGGGTGTCTACACTTATAATATCCACTGTAAGCTTAGAAGGTTGTTAGTGTAACTGGTTCTGTTGTAACATATATGTACTGCAGGTTTTGAAGTGTGAAACTCAGAATATGTCATTAATTAGTGATACCAGTCATTAGATTATTCCAGTAATATGTCAAACAAACACAGGATTTATGACGAACAGACCAGAAACATGAGCCACACATGTAGACATTCTGCGACACTCTGCACAGTTGAAAGGTATGTTCTGCGGGAGTTGCCACTGTGCTATACAGATGAACAACAATTATGTGTACATGGGTGCAGTGTGTGCTACTTGAAGGCCCATCACCTACTAACACTACTTGTATCACAGAGGTGTATATAATTAGTAACATTAAGTGGAAAGGGCTGCACTGCATGATGTTGAGGGCCTGCCCAGGGTGTGTATGTAGTGGTCTGACTGTGTTGTGAATGTCACCAGTTGGGTATTGTGAGATCTGTGTAATGCCTGCCTACCACCTCACCTGTATGTGTGTGTGTGTGTGTGTGTGTGTGTGTGTGTGTGTGTGTGTGTGTGTGTGTCCATGTTTGTATGTGTGTGTGCATGTAGCAGCAAATGTTATAGTGCAGGTATTAATTTACATATCTTGTCTTCCTCCCAAAGGTGGACATGGTGATTGTGGTCCATCCCGCTCAGAATCTGGTGTCAGTGTCTCTGCAGACTCTGACACTGATGATGGTCATAGTCAGGCACAGTTGGGGTTGTCAGGGGCTGAATCTGTGCCATCGGTTGGCATCCCACAATCATCCATAATGTCCACGCACACATTTACAATGCCCAGTCATGCCTCATCCCCAGGAGCCACAGATGATGGACAGTTGGTAGGTGGTGGCATGGAACAGGCTTGTGTGGTGACTATGGCAGGTGTCAGTGTAGACACTGACCATAGCCAGAGTGCAGGTGAGGTCCCACAAGAGGCAGATGGACAGGGGTGCTCACAGGAAGACTGCTGCTCATCAAGCCGTTGTTGCAAGTACCACAGCAGGTGCCATCAGATGCATGTTTTGGGCTGTCATGGATGCACAGGCATGTAGTGAATGCAACACCAGAAAAATACTCAAGTTGTTGGATGCAACTCTTCCTGATTTACATGGCAACATACTTGACCTTGTTGAGACCACAAGTCAAAATACTGAGGTCATGAATAGATGATGGATGAGTCATTGGCAATCCTCAATTGTGGCATGTCTCTGTGGTGGGAGATGGGCTTCGGCCACTTGGACATATGTCAGCACCAACATCAGCTGAAAGTCTACAGGGCTGTGCACCTTCACACTCCCATAGTGGCAGTGACACCAGCACCACCGAACAGGGGGTTGCTGTCCATATCACAACGGAGAAGGTCATGGACACATGGTCCTGGATGGCCTGTCAGGGACACGGATCCAGCAGACAGCAGTCACTATCAGGAAGCAGTACTGCATCTGGCCTTGGACCTGGTGGTGCCAGTGACACCCCTGGCAGGACCAGTTCCTGTGTCCAAAGCCGGATGCAGTGAACTAGGCACCCTGCCATCTATTGTCCACAGCTGTCCAACATACCCCTGTGTAGGTCAGCCACATGGCATGACTGTGTGCATACATACACAGACATCTGTATCACAGGCAGGTCACCTCCAGACACACACAGCACCTCTGCACAGCCCATCTATAGGATACTCCTCCAAACACACACACATGATGTCAACCGTATAGCCCAGCCTAGTCCTCTGGCAAACCGACATCACACACTGTGCATATGATGATACATGTGCCACATCCCTGTCATCGATACCATCAATGCAGGGACATGCTAATATGGGTCTGATGCACAGTGTGAATATAGGACAGTGTAGCTATGTAATACTGTGTAAGGTGCTGTCTGCTTGCATTTGTTATGGATACACATAAAGATGTATGTACCTTATTAGCCATGATGCATTATTGCTGTTAGTACCACTGACTGAATGTAGTCTGACATGCTGTATTCTATTTGTGTTCCAGGTGTCTATATGTCTGCAGGCTGTAACCCTGCAGACATTACCAACATGAAGTATGGAAGAGTGGAAATACACTGACCATTTCATAGCCAAGGTGCAGCTTTATATGTACATTTACCAGGTGTGTATGCATGCAACAGTGTGTGAGGGACACTGTTGTCAAACAGTGTGACCTTGCATACATACCAGTTGTCACAGACAGGTAGCCTTCAGACAGGTCACCTCAGTGTTGTGTAGTAGCACAGGCTCATACATACTGAACAGGTTACTGGAGTACGGTCAGTAGGTCCCTTACAAGCTTAGCCATAAGACTGACTGCAACAGATTTGCCTATCAGCACCTGTTGCTCCTGCCATTTCTTTTCCATACACTCAATCCTGATGCAGTTGGTGAGGGCATGTGAGGTACTGTGTGTGACAGGTTTCTGGTATGTATTCCTGAGTTGACAGGGTGGAACAGGGAGACAAAATGGTATATCCTTTACATACACACAATAAATACTGACACAGGGCATGTACATACAGTACCACAGACACAGCTGGCAATAAACAGATTAGTAAACCTAGATACCCACTTTTGAAAACGAAAAAAACACCAACAGTGGCCAGCAAACTGGTAAGGAATCCACACAGCCCAATGAATTTTTAGCGCTTTCTTTCACCTTTATTTCAAACGTGAACTTCTTCAGAAAAACGGGAGATCTCCCTTGCTCCCGTTTTAAATTATTGACAGGAAATGATGTAACTGATGATATCAAATACTTCCATATTAAATACCAATAAATTTGAAATTAAAAATGACAATTCAAAAACTATAATCTCTTACTTACTAATTGTCTATACCTTGTTTTTTTTTAAAATAATAATAACTTGTTAAAACTTTTAAATACAACAATCTTATTTTTATGTATAATAAATACTTTAGTAAAATGTTTGATTGCAGACCTATATGTTAGTTGTTAAACAAACATCAAGTGTACGTAAACAATCCACATATAACAATTCACGCGTAGTACTTGATTATGAAAATTCAATGTTAAATGACAGCTATGTAGGTGCATATGCAAATCTCACTTACGGCAATATTATTGGTTACGTAAAATACACGTATGTACTTATACACATAAAAGTACTCCACTCCACACATTTGTATGCATGTGTGTGAAGAATGTACAGAACATTAATATCAAACCATATCTAAATAAAGTTATCGATTTCACATACCATACATATATAATGATAATAATAATAATATCTATCATGCTTTTACAAAATACCTAGACTAAAAAAGTTTATGTATTTATCATGTGCATAGTATGTATGTAGTGTAGTGGGGGGGCACAGACCACATATAGGTTGCAAACATCTGTATATTGCATAGACATCTGTACAGATGACTGGTATGGCCTGTACAATAGTTTAACATGCTGCATGTGAGGCAGAGGCCATTAACACACTATATAAAGTAATACCATCAGGAGGTGGTAAACAGGCATGGATGGTACACACATCAAAATGGTATAACCCACACAGGATATGATTCTCACCCAAACACACACACACACACACACACATAGTTGCCAGTATTGAGATTAGACCCCCTAGCTATCTAGTTATTTCTACTATAGTGTTATGCAGTTACCAGACACGTCATGGAGTTTATATGATTTCACCTTGTCCCAAGGTACTTCTAAGGTTAATGACATCAGCAGGCCTTGTAAAGTAGGGTGATGGGAAATGTAGAGGGTGGTACACACCTCAAAATGGTATAACCTAAGCAGGATATGATTCTCAACCCCAAACACACACACGCACACACTCTGTGTGTGTGTGTGTGTGTGTGTGTGTGTGTGTGTGTGTGTGTGTGTGTGTGTGTGTGTGTGTGTGTGTGTGTGTAGGGACAGTTAAGGTGTACATAGCTGTCTGTATGCACAGACATATATACACAATACAGTCATATAGTCCGATGTGGGTTCCAATATGTCCTGTGATTCTCTAAGTGTAGGAGCATGCCCAGTGTGATCTTCTATAGTTAGAGTGACTCTGGTCTGGGTTTTGTGTGCTACAGCCATACCTCTCAGGAGTACACAGGACATTTCTCAGGGAACTGGGTTTGTTTAGCAGACATTTTTCTGACATAACTGTAGTCTGACACTGCAATGTATTGTTTCATTACCTAGTGGTAGAAATCCTGAGATCATCACAGTGCTTTACCAGAGGAATACTATTTGTATGATATGTAGACCAATATTTTGAGGCCAGCTATGTACATTCTTGCCTAACAAGGCCAGTAGTGAGGTGTGGCTACAGCCAGTTGAGTAAGGACATGCTGTGTAAGCAGTCCAGAAACTAGGTGATATACTGGCTGGGGATCTACTACTTGTGTGGTATCTTTCTAACCTGATATGTCATATCCTGGTGTGGCCATACCTCTCACCTGTACATTTTTGGCAGATTGTCCAGTTGTTTGGCTAGAGGTTTCATCAAGTCTACGTAAACTTGTGATTTTATGGCAAGTTAGTTACATATAATTGAAGAGTGATGTTACAAATTAATGACAGACATTACTGTTTCAGACAACATAACCTTCAAACAATTCCCACTACTGCAAACCCCTCACCCTACCAACTTTCTCAGTATGTAGGTTATAGGTTCATAGGTTGATACTAGGCTATCTGCCCTAGGGCATTTACAAGCCTAGCCAGAGTGTGCTTGGCTTTCGCCACCCTCTTCGATTAGTTGACGGTGCCTCTGTATAGTAGGTCATAGAAGATAGCCCATTTAAGGTTAGTTTACCGTGCCTCTGTCTAGCAGTGACACAGAAGAGATCCCAGGGGTAAATTTACAATCTCCCATCCAAACATCAAGATTCTTCTTGAAGAGGGTCATTGAGGGGCTCTGTTTGACATGGATTGGGATTTTGTTCCAGAGTGAGGGGAGCCTCTGGGATATGAATCTGTCCCTCCAGCATGTTCTATTTATTTCTGTGCTGAGGTTTAAGTCACTGGAGCATGTAGTTCTGATGGATTTGGATTTCTTGAGGTGGAGCATGTCCATTAATTCTGGGTTGGACATGGCTTTATACGTCAGGCACAGATCGCCTCTGAGTAGGCGGTAAACAGCTGAGTAGATCTGGAGTTTCTTTAGCCTAACTGCGTAGGGCATCTGTTTGAGTCCCTTGATCCTCTTGGTGAGGTACTTTTGGGGTCTTTCTAGTTGTAGCAGGTGTCGGGTAAAGTACATCCCAAATAGGGCATTGTGTTCAATTATGGGCCTGATGAGTGATGAGTAAAGGGGCACAATGACCTCTCTTGATCTAAATGTGAACCCCTCCGTGATAAGGTGGGCTATATAGAATGTCTTTCTAACCACTTTGGCAATGTGATTGTCAAGGGGAGAGATTGCAATCTACTTGGGTCCCCAAATCCCTAATTACTTCTTCCGTACTTAATGGATTACCACCTATGTGGTAATTTGTGGGCACTTTGTTTTTCCCAAAGGGGATGACTATGCACTTTTTGGCATTTAGCTTTAGGCCATGGCTCTGGCACCAGTTATCCATCTCTGTGAGACCTTTTTGGAGGATGCTTGTGTCAGCAGGTGAGTCAATTATGGCCCCCAGTTTGCAGTCATCTGAAAAGTTTGTCAGCCATAGTCCTCCCGTGTTAGCCTGTACCTCAGAGAAATATATAACGAACAAGAGAGGTCCCAGGACTCAGCCCTGTGGGACGCCACTTGTAACTGGTTTAGATTCTGACATGGCACCTGCAATTCTGATCATGTGGATTCTATCCCTAAGTCAGTTTGCAACCCATCTTGTGACATAGGGGTTGATATTTAAGCTGGTGAGCTTATTTATGATGCCCGAGTGGGGTATTGTGTCGAAGGCTTTTGCAAGGTCAAGGTAGGCTGTGTGGACTACCTTCCCTTTGTCTATGGCCTTGGTGACTGTTTCAAAGAAATTGACCAGGTTCAAGAGGCAAGATCTGCCCTTAACAAAGCTGACTTGGGTAGGATCCAGTGTTTGGAGGTTCCCAATGTCTTTGTTTATGAGTTCCATGATGATACGCTCTATAGATTTGCAGACCAGGCTAGTTAGGCTTATAGGGCGATAGTTTCCGGGTAGGCTGTGTGGACTACCTTCCCTTCGTCTATGGCCTTGGTGACTGTTTCAAAGAAATTGACCAGGTTCAAGAGGCAAGATCTGCCCTTAACAAAGCTGACTTGGGTAGGATCCAGTGTTTGGAGGTTCCCAATGTCTTTGTTTATGAGTTCCATGATGATACGCTCCATAGCTTTGCAGACCAGGCTAGTTAGGCTTATAGGGCGATAGTTTCCGGGGTCCGTTGTGGCACCACCTTTATGGAGTGGGACCACTGTTGCTGTATGCCATTCTTTAGGTACATATCCTGTTGTAAAGCTGAGACTGAACAGTGATTTTAAGTGAGGGTTCAGTTCTTCTTGGAGCTCATGTAAAACGCAGCCCGGGACACTGTCCGGTCCCACTGATGCTGTGTTTTGTGCTTTGGAGAGGGCAGCTCTCACCTGTGCATCTGTGATATCAGGGAGGTTACACTCTGTTGGGATAGTAATTTGCCCATTTGGAGGGGGGGAGGTTTGCACTGAACCTGTCTGCCAGGATGTTGGCAATGTCTGTGGGTTCAGTGTATTTTTTGTCATTTTGCACTAACTCAGAGCATATCTGGGAGTTTCCACCCAGGTTTCTGACATAACTAAAGAAAGCCTTGTGATTATCTTTAGCGTCTTGTGCAATTTTTCTTTCAAAGCTAGCCTGAGATGATTTTATGAGGGATTGTAGTTTCTTGCTAGTACTGATCAGAGTTGCCTTCCCTTTCAGGGATTTTGCTCTATCATGTAGTAGTTTCCTCCTTCTGTTATACAGCTTATTTATGGCTGGGGTCCACCAGACAGATCTCCTGCCTTTGGAGGAGAGTGTCTTGGTTTTATTTGGGATAGCACGATCCATGCATTCCTGTAGGTATCCATAGAATGCATTTGTAAAGGATTCTGCGGTTTGGGCCATATTTTCCACTGGCCCTGGGGCTTTGAAGGATTCCACCTCAGTTTTGAGAAGTGGGAAGTTTGCTTTTGAGAAGTTTTTGACCGTGGTTTCCTTTGCTGGGGGTGGGGACAGAATATGGATGTCCATAGTGATTAATTTATGATCAGATCTTACCAATGAGGGGTATACCTCTGGTATGGAACATAGAGTCCCCATGTTGGTGATGATCAGGTCCAATATGTTTTCCCCTCTTGTGGGAGTGGTGACCAGTTGTTCCATAGCATTTGAGTTTATAAATTCTAGGAACCATTGAGCTAGGGTGTTGGGGCTTGAGTAGTGCTCCCAGTCTATGCTTGAGTAGTTAAAGTCATCCACTATAATTGTGTTTGGCGAGACCTTCATATTCTCCAGTGTCTTCAGGAAAGCCGAGTGGGGTTCCTGAGTTTGGAAGGGTGGATGGTCTCAGATGCTTCGTGAAGTGCCACCAGCCTGGAGGTATGGGTATCTTTGATGAATATGGATGCTCCCCCTCCTCTTGTGGTTCGGTCCGAGTTTTGGGGCCGAAAAGCATGGTATGAGGTATAACCTGGTAGTGCTGGGGTGCTCTCGGGAGCCTTGAACCAGGTTTCTGTTGCTGCACATATATTGATATTCTCCATACTGAGGAGAGCCTCAAGTGCGTACATCTTGAGGTTTAGACTTCTGGCGTTGAGCAGCATTACCCTTAGTTTCTTTTTCCTGGTGTTGTCTAAGGAGGTGGGTTTGTCTTTTGAGCCTTGCCTAAAAAAGGCACTATGGGGGTGGCAAGAGCCTTGGCCAGTATTTGAAAACCCAGGGGTGACAGGTGCAAGCCGTCCCTAGCGAAGCAATGTGGCTTGTCAAGCATGTCATCCCAGGCTGACAGACACTGGATCCCCTTTGAGTGACACCAATACTTTAGCCAATTGTTGAAATTGATCATTTTGTCTTTATACTGTGGTATCATTCTTGGTGAGGGTAAGATGCTACACAAAGTCAGGGTCATACCGGCCTGGGCCACATGATCAGAGAGCTCCACTATGTCTCTTTTCATGTAACCCAGGGAGGTACATCTCAGGTCATTCACACCAGCATGGACAATTATGGAGTCATATTTGTACTTGCTTTGGAGTGACCTGAGTGCTTGTGTTATGTGGCGGATCCTGGCACCCGAGAGGCAGCTTACAGTGACCTTCTCCTTGTTCAGCCTGGTGAGAGGGACATCAGTGTGTCTGACAATAGAGTCACCTATTACAAGTGTATTAGGTGTGTTGTTTAGCCTTAAGGGCTGTGACTGTGTGGCACACTGACTTTGTGAACTATGTGATACGTGGGTATTGTTGTGGGGTAGCAGTTGCTTGGATGTCTGCTTTGGAGGTCACTGTTGCTTGGGCAGATTTTTATTTAGAGCCTCCAAGTATGTTTTTGTGTGTTTATGTCTTTGGTTTGCTGTTGCGATAGGTCTATGTGAGACTGGATTTGTGGTGTGTGTGATTACCTTCTCCTCCAGACTGACCATGCCAGTACTATGTTGAGAGAGCTCAGCCTCCAGTTTGGCTATATAGTTGCATCTCTCACATATATTTGAGCTTGTTGGGAAGAGGAGAGGGTGGTCAGTGTACATAAGGCAGTTGTAACATTGCCTCAAGATTCCCATATTCACCAGCTCGACTGGAGAGTAAACCTGAAACTGACTTTTGGACATGCCAGAATAGTATAAGGAATTACTTTTTGACTTGATCAGAGAGGACCAATAGGGTGCCAAGTACTTAAAGGGTGTATAAGAGGGTGTAGTGCTTTAGTTTATTAGTGCTTACTTATAAGAAACTTATCCTAGCTACTGCTGGGTTTTAGAAGGAAAATTGAGTGCTTACTTTGAGATTTGGAACAGTTCTTAGGGAAAAAGTGAAGAGCAGACTTAGTGGAGCCGGGAATACTTTAAACCTGATTAAGCGGCGCTGCCCGATGCTGCACTATGCGCAAAAATGCGCAAAAGAGGGTTTTAAGAGAGGGGGATCAAGGAGTTTAGAATTGACCCAAAATGACCAATAAAACTACAGTTTCTAGGCAGTAACCACTCCCACAGAGGCAGGCAGGCTGTTCGGTGTTTACCACTGCCACTGATGAACACAGAGACTTCCCTTTGGCCCAAGCAAGCAATGGCCTCCAAGAAACTTACAAACAGTTAAGAACAGCAAATCTGTAACTGAACTTTTATAAATATCAGAAAGTGGGAAAAAAAGCAAGATTTTTTTGTTTTTTTTTTTGTTTTGTTTAAAGACAGCAGAGATACACAAGTAACAACAAGTTAGAACAGTGCAATAAATGACCCCACACTTGAGTGCTAGGCCAGAGACAGGTAAAATGCAAGTTTTAAGAAAAAAACGATTTTAAAATAAGTGCAACACAGGAAATGCAGGCGATATTTACAACACATGCTTGACATTGTGCCTTTGTTCTACTTTTATTTCTGCCCTTGTCCAGATGTCTTGCTGTCAGAGGTCTGGAGTTATGGGTGTGGGTACAGAGTGCATTCTACTGTACGAGCATGTCTATTATAAGTAAAAGCAAACATAAAAAAAGAATTATTGAAAATAACCACTGGGAACAGTACCAAAAAGCACTATATTCACAAAAGCCAAAGCATCTCGGCTACACAGCCTTCAAGAAGTCCATTATATGTGTAGTATATTCCATATAGCACTGTAACTTCCGGGTATGTCAGTGGCAGAGCAGTAGGTGTCACTGACATGCCTAATAGTTGGCACTGCAGTTATCTGCACATGGCCCTGTCAAAGACAGCACTGTACCTAGAGCAGTACAAGACAACAGCAATGAGAACATGCTGGCCAGATCCTGACAGTATTAACCACACATACGCATAGGTCATTGACCCTGAATATTGTGGACATGCAACATGTTTTCATGTGTATTTGGACAGTCCTGCCAATGTGTGCTATGCTGCTATTTCCCTGAAAACATACATGTTACTGCATTTCTGTCAGTATATGGGGGGTACACCTGTCAACTGCACACATTTGCACAGACAGTGCTGATATTTGCTTTACATTTTGGTTAGATTTCCCACACTATTGTGCCCCATCTTGGGGACTAGAGGCATATCAGTAAAGACCACAGGTCAGATTGTAATGACATACATTTGAGTTTCAGACTTCTTACCCTTCATAGCCTTACTGCAACTGCATGACTTACTGTGCTATCACTGTGTGAGTCTGTAGGGGGGGGGGGGTAATTCAATATTGCTGCCATTTATGGTCCTTTGCCAGACATTTCTCTCTGGTTTTCTATAGCTGACTTGCTGTGCGGGTCTGAGGGGTGGGTATGGGACACTCACACTGACATCCATGCCTGTTACCTATGACCCTCCCAGTTAGTTGATCCCACATATATACTGCAGTGGGATTTGCCACCTTGGGTACTACTGCATAGTGTCGGGAGGCCAGTATTGGGCAGACATTTCCTGGTGTCCCACATAGCTGTCAATTGTCTGCTGTTATCCCAGTAGGCCACACCCTTCCCTTGCATGCATGCAGCATTACCATAGATATACTACTAAAACATACTAATGAATTCATTTATTGTTAAGAAGACTGACTTACTTTGTGCCCGCAGCAGATGTGAGGACAGTGCTTGAGGGCCACCTGTGTTGGCTGCACACAGTACACTGCCTATACATGGTAAGTTACAGGTGATGTGTGTGTCATCCATTTTACTGTGTGTGCGAGTCAGAGAGGTGTCAGTCCCTGTGTCCCTACAGAGTCAGTGTGTGTGCTATGCATTGCCTCTTTGCCAAGGCCTGAGCATACTGGGAATGCCTGCATCTGCCTACAAAAACAGGCTCAGTGCCTCCTCCTCTGAGTCCCTCTGTGCCTGTGGAAACCTTGGCAATTGTGATGGACTATGTGGCCCTTCCCGGTGCTGTCCCTGCTGCAGCTGTTTCCACAGGATCATATTGTGTAGCAGGGTACATACTATGAACATGTGTGCACATGTGGCTGGAGAGTACTGCAAGGCTCCACCAGATATGTCAACACAGCAGAACCATGACTTGAGCATCCCAAACCCATACTCTACAATGATCCTGGTTTGTGCATGTGCCTCATTATGGTGTTCTTTTATGGTGTTCTTGTGTGGGTGTGGGTGCATTTCTGATGGGTGTCATCATCCATGGTTCTAGTGTATAGCCAGCATCACCCACCAGATGGCCATACGGGATGTCTCCACTGGCAAATGCCTGGTACAGCTATGATGAATGCCAGATGTGGGAGTCGTGATAGCTTCCAGCGCTGCCAGCACACACATTCATGATAATGCCCTGGGCATTGCACATGACCTGGCAGTTGATGGAGGGGAAGCCCTTGCAGTTTATGTAGAACTTACTTTATTTACCGGGTGGTGCTTTGATGTGGATGAGCATGCAGTCTATTGCACCCAGTACCTCTGGGTATTCTGCTACATGGTGGGAGAGATACATATTGCTAGTCCTCTCCTCACGGGTGATGGAGAAGTAAATGTGCTCATCGGCATGTGGTAGCATGGCATCCAGGAACTGGTGGAGTACACTGGATGCAGATGCCTGTGAGACCCCCATGATGTCTCCATTAGGTCTTTGGAAAGTACCTGTAGCTAGTATTCTTAAGGCTACACATACCTTGGTATCCACTGAGATGGTTTCCCCTCTGTTGGCTCTGGGTCTGAGTTGAGGCCAGCACAGCTCAGTGATTTGCTGCAGTATGTCTCTGTCCAGCCTGTAGATCTCTAGTATCTCCAGATCATGTAGCCTCTGGTAAGTTACCCTGGGTCTCAACACTCTCCTCCTCCTCAGTCTATGGTTGTTGTCAGCATTTTCCTCCTCACCACCCTCAGCCTCTAGCACATATTGATGGATCAAAGCAATGGCAGCACCTAACTTTTTCTGGTAAAAGTCTCCGGCATGTGTACACCAATGGTGCACAGTTTGTGGGAAAAAACAGACTGTAAGGTGTTTGCATGGTTTATACTGTTGTGTTGCAGATGCTGCCTGTATGATTGACTGACTATGCTGCATTCCAGCTGGTAGCTGTGTTATTTGTACTTGATTGCTTTTGTAGGTTCATAGGTTCATAGGTAGGTACTAGGCTATTGGCCTAAGGGCCTAAGTAAGCCTAGCCAACAAGGTTCCCTGGCTTAAGCCACCCAAGAAAGTTATTTTCCTGTGCCCCTGTCGAGCAGAGCCACAGAAGTGATCCCCGGGGTGTATTGCCTATTTCCCATCCACTCATCAAGATTTCTCTTGAAGAGTGCTAATTAGGAACTTTGCTTGACATAGATGGGTAGCTTGTTCCAGAGTATCGGAAGTCTCTGGGACAGGAATCTATCCCTCCAGCATGTCTTGTTTATTATGGTGACAAGGTTTAGGTCCCTAGAGTGTGTAGCTCAGAGGGACTGGGATTTCTTTAGGTGTAGCATGTCCAGCAGCTCTGGGTTTGACACAGCTTTATAGGTTAGGCAGAGATCACCTCAGAGTAGGCGATATACTACAGAGTAAAGCTGGAGTTTTTTGAGACGGTCAGTGTAGGGCATCTGTTTGAGGCCAGTAATCCTTTTTTTGAGGTACTTCTGTGGCCTTTCCAGCTGCTGCAGATGTCTTGTGAGGTACATTCCAAAAGGCGCATTGTACTCTATAATGGGTCTAATAAGTGTTAAGTAAAGGGGAACAATGACCTCTTTTTTTCTGGATGAGAACCCTTTTGGATGAGGTGCGCCATGTAGAGGGATTTCCTGACTACTGTGGTGATGTGATTATCAAACGGGAGAATACTGTCCACCTGGGTCCCGAGGTCTCTTATCACACATTCGGAGTTAAGTAGACTGCCGCCTATGTGGTAGTTCATGGGTACAGAGTTTTATCAAAGGAGATGACAATGCACTTTTTGGCATTGAGCTTGAGGCCATGGCTCTGACACCAGGCATCTGTCTCAGTGAGGACCTTTTGTAGGATGTGCACATAATTTGGGGACTCGACTATGGCTCCTAGTTTGCAGTCATCTCTGAACTTTGTCAGCCAAAGGTCTTCTGTGTTAGCCTGTACTTCAGAGAAGTAGATACCAAACACGAGAGGTCCCAGGACTAAAACCTGTGGTACTCTACTTGTCACTGGTTTGAAGTCAGATTTGGAGTCTGCAACTTTTACATTGTGGGTTCTGTCAGTGATCCAGTTGGCAACCCATCTTGTGATGTAGGGATTTATATCTAGTTTAGTGAGTTTAGCTTGATTCCAGAATGGGGGATGGTGTTGAAAGCCTTGGCGAGGTCAAGATAGGCTGGACAACCACCTTACCTCATCTATGGCTTTATTACTGCCTCAAAGAAGTCAATCAGGGTCAGGAGGCATGATCTGCCTTTCACAAATCCGAACTGGGTGGCATCCCGAATTTGGAGGTTACCAATGTCATTGTTTATGAGTTACATGATGATATGTTCCATGACCTTACAGACCAAGCTCGTCAGGTTAATAGGGCGATAGTTCCTGGGATCAGTGGTAGCTCCCCCTTTGTGGAGTGGGATAAATGTTGCTGTGTGCCATTCAGTGGGAACAAAGCCTGATGTGAGGCTATGATTGAACATGGTGCATAGGTGGGAAGCCAGTTCATTCTGAAGTTTATGTAATATGCAGCCTGGGATGTTGTCTGGTCCCATGGATGCTGGGTTTTTGGCTTCAGCGAGTGCAGCATTTACCTGTGTAGTTGTGATTACAGGGACTCTGCATTCTTCCTGTATAGATATGGGCCTTTTAGGGGGTGAGAGGGGGGTAAAGTTAGCACTAACCCTATCTGCCAGGATGTTGGCAATATCAGTTGGTTCTGTAATTTTCATGCCATTGTGCTGTAACTCAGAGCAGACCTGGGTGTTGCCATTGAGATTCTTGACATAACTATAGAATGCTTTGTGGTTGTCCCTAGAATCAGTGGAGATTTTGATTTCGTAGCTAGCTTTGGAGGATCTTATAAGGGATCTCAGCTTCTTACTGAGGCTAACCAGGGAGCTCTTCCACTCATGGGATTTTACTCACTTTTGCAACAGTTTCTTCCTTCTGTTGTAGAGTTTGCTTATGGCAGGGGACCCCCAGATTGGCTTCCTTTTTTTGGAGGCTAGCTTCTTGGTTCTGTTTGGGATAGCGCGATTCATGCACTCATGTAAGTGCTTATAGACTGCATTTGTGTAGGATTCAGCAGTCGTAACTGTATTGTCCATCTGCATGGGTGTCATGAAGTTCGCCACTTCTGTCTTAAGAAGCATGAAGTTAGCTTTGGAGAAATTTTTTACCATGGTTTCCTTAATGGGGGCTGGGGACGGGATGTGGATATCAAGGGTGATTAGCTTATGGTTTGATCTGACCAATGAGAAGTTGACTTCAGCTGTGGAACACCGGTCACTCATGTTAGTAATGATTAGGTCTAGGATATTGATGCCCCTGGTGGGGGTGTGGATAAGTTGATCCAGAGCATTTGAATTTATGAATTCCAGAAAGTGTTGAGCGAAGGAGTTGGTACATGAGTAGTTTTCGTAGACACTAAGCAAAATCCAAAAAATGTAGTTCAAATCAGCCACGGCAGTCAAGATGTAAAAGTTCTGAATGTAAGTTTATTTAACAAACACAAACATTTTCGATACTGTTACGAACGGTAATCTTCATCAGAGAAACCAACAGAATAAAGAATCACGCCAAATTTAAACAGTAGTTGGCGTAATCGCATTACCAGAATGCCTCATGAATATTAAGGCATTTAAAAATGTAAGTACTGTCAGTAAAAGACGCTGGGAACACTAAGGATAAAATTAATTAACGTTATTAAAAACAAGTCATTATTAATACTAGTTTGTACAAGTAAACTATCCTACTATGTATATAACTACAAAAAAATCTAATGACACTAAAAACCTTTAGCAGTTATAAAAGTTAACATCATGGTACTAAACTTAAATTGTTTATTATATTACTAAAGGAACAATTCTAACTCAGTTGCAACTCCTTTTAGATGCCTTCACTTTTCCTGGGCTCAATGAAAATTGTAATATAACTTGTCTCTTAAAACTATAGAGTTCCTTGAGGTAACATACTTAAGAGTAGTGCAACAAGTTTTTGTTTTTGTCCATACTTAAACTTTTTGGATGCACAATACAATGTTTTTTGATTGTTTGAATGTTTTTATAATAATTTGGTACTTTTAGAAGATGTATGTTAGTTCTGATGTGATAAGTTACTTGCTTTAACACAGTGAACACTTGTTGCGATATTTTATTCTTATAGTTCTTTTTATTGAAACTAGTATATATTTTTACACATCAACAATTAATTTTTGCTTTTAGATATAGGATCTGAACTAGTACTTCTGGTACCATTTATATGAGTTAGAATCGTTCCTTTAGTAATATAATAAACAATTTAAGTTTAGTACCATGATGTTAACTTTTATAACTGCTAAAGGGTTTTAGTGTCCTTAGATTTTTTGTAGTTATGTACATAGTAGGATAGTTTACTTGTACAAAATAGTATTAATAATGACTTGTTGCTTTTAATAACGTTAATTAATTTTATCCTTAGTGTTCCCAGTGTCTTTTACTGACAGTACTTACATTTTTAAATGTCTTGATATTCATGAGGCGTTCTGGTAACACGATTACGCCAACTACTGTTTTAATTTGGCACAATTCTTTATTTTATTGGTTTCTCTGATGAAGATTACTGTTCATAACAATATCGAAAACGTTTGTGTTTGTTAAATAAACTTACGTTCAGAACTTTTACATCTTGACTGCCGTGGCTGATTTGAACTATATTTTTTGGATTTTACATGAGTAGTTTTCCCAGTTAATGGTGAGGTAGTTGAAATTGCCCATAATTAAGGTGTTTGGATGAACCCTAATATTTTCCAGTATATTAAGAAAAGAGGATTGAGAATCCTGGGGCATGGTGGGGAATCTGTAGCAAGCTACAATTTGGTTTGTAGTTTTGCCCAGAGTTAGTTGCACTTGGATAACCTGGGATGCATTGTGCTGCGCAACTAGCCTGGAGGTGTGGATATCCTTAATGAATATGGGCACACCTCTACCTTTGGTATTCCGGTTCAGGTTAGGTGGCTGAAAAGTGTGGTATGAGTTATAGCCTGGTAATGCAGGGGTGTTCTCTGGAGCCTTGAATCAGTTCTCAGTCACTGCACAGATACCAATGTTTTCCATTTTAAGCAGTGCCTCGAGGAAGTGCATTTTGAGATTTAGACTTCTAGCATTGAGTAGCATTACCTTCATTTTTTTCTTGCCTGTTTCTGTTATGGTGGTGAATTTGTCGTTTGAACCTTGCCTAAAAAAGGCACTATAGGTGCGGCCAGAGCCTTAGCCAGTATCCTTAATCCCAGGGGTGACAGGTTCTGGCCATCCCTGGCAAAGCATCATGGTCTATCGACCATGTCGTCCCAGGCAGACAGATACTGGATCCCCTTAGAATGACATTAGAAGCTTAGCCAACTGCTGAAGTCAATCATTTTGTCCTTGTACTGCGGCATTATTCTGGGTGATGACAGGATGCTACTCAGGGTCAGGGTCATACCTGCCTGGGCTACAAGATCGGAGAACTCTTCCATGTCTCTTTACATGTAGTCCAGGGAGGTACGTCTCAGGTCATTCGCACCAACATGGACAATGGCAGAGTCATATCTGTACTTGTTGTGGAGTGACCTGAGTGCGTTGGTTATGTGGCAGATCCTAGCATCCAACAGGCAGCTGACAGTAACCTTCTCCTTGTTTAGCCTGGTGAGTGGGACATCAGTGTGCCTGACTATAGAGTCCCCTATGACTAGTGTGTTGGCTACATTGTTTTGCCTTATTGGCTGTGGTTGAGTGGCACACTGAGTCTGTGGGCTATGTGTCATTTGGGTTGTGTTGGGGGCTGGAGGCTGCTTGCATTTCTGCTTTGGACATCTCTGTTGCTTGAGCAGATTATTATTGAGAGCATCTGCAAATGTTTTTGTGTTTCTATGTGTGGATTTTGGTGGTGTAGGTTTAGTGGGACTATGTGATGAGTGTGGTGTGGTGCAAGTGTTTACCTTCTCCTCTTGACTGTCAAGTTCAGTCTTGGTTGGAGAGAGCTTTACCTCCATTTTAGCTAGATAAGTGCAGCTCTCACAGGTTGTAGTGTTGGGTGGTAGGAGGAGAGGGTTTTCTGTGTATATGAGGCAATTGTTACATTGCCTCAAGATGCCCAAATTCATCAGACAGGACAGAACACTGGGAGCTGACCCTTGGACATGCCTGAATAAAAAACTATTTTCCTCTAGACATGTGAGAAAAGTGAGTACAAGAGCTGCTTTTCTCTATGCAAATGAGGAAAGTAAGTACAAAAACTGTTTTCCTGTAGGTAATGAGTAAGATTGAGTGCTGTAGTAATCTGTAACTTATTTAGTGTTTACAACAAGTTCTGAACAAGTGCTGAGCATGAATAAGGAAATTCAAGTGCTAAAACTAAGAATCTGTATCTGAATTAGACTAGTTATAGGAAAGAAACAAATGCATATCTGGGCTTTTAAATCAAAAAGTTGAAAGAGATGGAAAAATGGCACAAATGGCTAAAAAATACAATTTCTGGTCCAGAAACCACTTTTTATGTGGTAGATAGGTTACTTAGTGCTTACCACTCCTACTGATAAGCTAGCAGGCTTCCCTCCAACACAGAAAGGCATGGGAGCCTCAGGAGCTTACAAACAGTCCTGGATACAGCAAATCTGTATCTGGACTTGACTAATTACAGAAAAAGGAGGAAACAAGTGCACATGCGGGCTTTTAATTCAGAAAGTTGAGATGGAAAAACTGCCCAAATAGCCAATAACTACAATTTCTGGGCCAGAAACCACTCCTTATGTAGTAGATAGGTTACCTAGTGCTTACCACTCCCACTGATAAGCTAGCAGGCTTCCCTCCAACACAGACAGGCTTGGGGGGCTCAGAAGCTTACAAACAGTCCTATTCTGCTATTTCCCTTTTTCCCCCTCTTTTCCATTCCCATTTCCTCCCCTTTTAAGCTTTGAGGTACGCCACGCAAACCCTGTGCCCAAATGTAAATAGTCCTGCTATATCTGTGGCCCTCCCTGGATGTGAAAATGCACTTCATCAATACAGCCTCAGATACACTCGCTTGCTTAACTGTGCTTAGCTAAGCTTATCTGGGAGCCATGGAGCTCCAATGTGCTTACACCATGCATGATACACCCCCTTTTCATGTCTCTTGCTCCTCCTGCTTACACGTTTGTATTACAGCACCAACACGGTTAGGTGCAGTTTGGCACTTAGAATATTTTTGTGATTCAGTAAATTTCCTCTCATTTGCATACCCCACTGCATTAGTCCCTAGTTACTGCACAACACCACAGCCTTTCCCCTTATCAACCACTGTTCCCTGGTATTGTTTTGATTTTGCATGCCATTGACTATAATGGCAAAATACAGATTTCCCTTAAAATTGTGTTTTCACTTTTTTTTTTATTTCCGGCACAATCCCGTTTGCGCTCCACTACCCTATGCTTAAACGGCCAAGATCGGTCAAAAAAAAAAAACTTTTATTTTTAGAAAAATGAAACACTTTTCCACACAAATGGCCATATAGTTGGCCACTGGCATGCCTAAAGATTATAAGACATGCTTTTATTTGAGCTGTCATGCCTCCGTTTTAAATTTTTTAGAAATGTTTTCGGCTAGTAGCCAAATACATTTCTGCAACTAACACTATTCTTGCACGGATGCCTGCCTGCTTGCTGAATCACTAATTCACCTCATTTGCATTGCTTTCACCAGCAAATGAGGTAATTAGCATTATACCGTGGTATCCATGCAGGAATAGTCTAGGCAGGCTCATGCATGTCAGAACAGTAGTTTACTGGATCACTCTGCAGCCATATTCTGTGCAGGAATTGCTACACTGTTCCTGCACTGTGATTTCAGTTTATTGAATCCCAAGGTATGTTTTATGTCCACTGATTTTTGTATGAGTAATCATTATTTTTGTTTTGCTTTTTGTTCAATAAATATGCTATATGAGAAATTAGTAGGTGTGACACACATATTCATGAATTTAAATATATTTATGCAAGTTTATCAATTCAGTTATTTTTTTATAAAAATGTTAAATATTTTCATCTTATGGTACCACTGGATTAAGTACTTTCTGGAAATTTGTTGCAAATGGTGTGTGGTAAAATGTAAAGCTACAGTACAACAATCAAAAAAGGTTTCATAAAAAGCAGGCTGAAACCCGGGTTCTTAAATTTTTTAAATAAATAAATTTATAAAGCAAAATATGGCAAAAATGCAGCAAAACGGAAGTATGGCATATATTTTAGTGTGCTAGTCTATGAGTTGCCAGTGAACTTTGAAGTATTCTGTTTGATCCCCAAAGTTTCCATTTTAATAAGTATTTCTCAAAAAAGTCACTTTACCAGGCATTTCTCTTTGGTTGACCTCAAAAAAGGTTGTTTGTGTTTGTTTTGCTTGGTTAAAATGAATAAAACATTAAATGCAGGTTCATCCCTTTAGCAACTAAAAATAATTATGTACTCAGCTTTCAGAAAATTCAGCTTAGGGTTATGAATTCATATTTATTTCAAAGGCATGAAACATTTTAATATTTTAAAAAGGCACAAAAAATAGCATCTTTATTAAACATACTTTTCATTTTAAACCATTATAACAAATACTATTTTAAATAAATTGTTTCCAAAGTATTACTTTTTCTATTTTGGTTTTCTTAGTTGCAACTAAGTTCAGCTAAGTGCACACAACTTTATAACAGACATGCTTTATAACCATATGACTTATAAGAGTTTTTGATCTGTCACTCATTACCCATTCTTGAGTACTAGTGTTTACCCATCTTTTTTTGTAGGCTTATAATATATACAGTACAGCATAAAGGAATGCATGGCACAGACATTAATATATGTACAGAGGTGTTGTAAGGAATGCATGAGCCTCATGACTTGCGTTTCCTCAAAAAATGGATGGAACCAATTGATGATACCCTATTGAAGAACAGAAGTTCTCCAACAGAAATCTAATGCATGAGGGGAGCTCAGTATCTAGTCATCAGATTCATGGCAGTATATTAAGCCACCATGAGGCAGAGACTGAGAAGTAGAAGAAGAAAACAACTCTGTTGCCATTTTTATGCTTACTAAATGTGCTTGCTGAATATAAAAAAGTAAATAAACAAATACATGAATGAATAAATAAATAAATAAAAGAAACAAGTCAAGTAAAAAAGTAACTAATAGTGATTACAAGAATTTGCAGTTTTACCTTCCCTTTGCTAACACATCTTTAAAAGTCAAGTTTAGTGATTGTGGAACAGTACAACAAAATTAAAGCAGAAGTGTATGTGTGATTTTGTGTGTGTGTGCATGTGCGTGTGTGTGTGTGTGTCTGCGTGTGTGTGTGTGTGTGTGTGTGTGTGTGTGTGTGTGTCTGTGTGTGTGTGTGTGTGCGTGTGTGTGTTTGTGCGTGTAACTTTTTTTCACAAAATTTCTCAAAAAAGCCTACACTACTGGGAGTACAGACACAAAATCAGAGACAATTTTTAATATTCCCCTACTGCACTTAAAAAATTCATAGAGATAATGGTTTTGCATCAACATTCTTTTTCTGAAGAATAAGAAATATGAAACTACAATATTAGGATGTATTGACTGTCTGCAATCCTTAGAGATTTACAGGAAAAATCAAACATTTCTCAAAGGACAGAGCAAAAAAAAAGGAAATTCATGGATGTCCTGCAAATCTGAGAGGTATGTGGTTTGAGGAAAGAGGTGCTTTGCTTTATTATTATTTTCATTCATTTCATAAAAGTAAGGCTTCTGAGGTGAGACGGTCAAGAACATCACTCTAATTGCTGGGCATGTGTGTGTGAGCGTGTGTTTGAATATGAGTGCATGTATATGTGTATTTGTCAATTATGTGTGCAAGCATGCGTGTGTGTACACTTACAAGGTTTATAATTGCAAGGTACATTGAAGCAAATGGCCAATGTCTGACACATCTGCATTAGGGCATTGAGGGGGGCTATAAACTTGCCTGTGTACAAATGACATAATGCTGTAATGTGCAACAGTTAAACAGCAAATGGCATATGTATACAACTAAAGTAGATTTGAGTATCACGTACCTATATATACTGCCATACAAACGCAATATATCAGGTGGCACAGTCACCATCAGTGATATAAATATCCCAGTATGCATATAAGACTGGTCAATGGACAGTCTTGTGTATACAAGCATTGCAATCAAAATGGAATAAGTGCACAAAATTAGGTACAAATTACAAGAGCTGTTGTGTGTTGATCATAGTAATACCATACACATGTACTTCCATGTCAGTCAGGACATATGTAACACAAATGAATACACATGAACCTTTACACTAACAAGTTTATACATGTCTTAATGTAAGCTATGTTCAAAAAGAGTGGTTAGTGCCATAAGAAAGATATGGACAAAAAGGGGAGTCCTGAATGATGCTATACAAAGTCATCACTTCTGTATATTGAATAAGGGACGATTAAGTGTCAATGCAGTATGTGAAGGATACACGTGCAGACATACATGTCACAGTACACTAAAATGACATTAATATTAAACTGTGCCGCACATGGCACAATAATTGCCAGTTCATGGCAAATTCATTTTCATCATTTCATTAGGACAGCATGACCCAACAGTGTTACATAAGATACATGACAACAAGTTGAACAGATATATGACAGCAAAAATCAACACACACACACACACACACACACACACACACACACACACGAACAGTAGTCTAATGCATACAAATGGATAATGTGCATATAAACATACTTAACTGACCTCACTGTGTTATGTGAGAAGAACGGGAATAATGTAGCACGTGATTTGCTGTCATTGCTTTTAAGTATATACAGGAACATCACAAGTAGAAGAATTGTGTCTCACTCACATTATGCTAACTGCAACAGTTACATCTGTCACATACAGGGCCAGAGTGTATTGGACATAACAATATTATACTGCATTTCATGCATAGAAGTACGCACATATACAGTGTGTAGAAATAGCACCACTACCCATATAGAGCCATGCATGCAGTAATGGCAGCATATAATGATTATGTATGTAATAATGGTAATGCATGTGTCATTTGCTAATGTGTGCTATACTGCAGCAGCAAGAGAAAGCCACATAGGACCTGATATGGGTAGTGGTCATCATGGTGTATGTACAAAAAGCATGACAGCAATATGTGATGTGTGCGCAATTGTGTCAATGCCATACGAAGTGAAATACTGAAAGCACCGTGGAGGCAGCATTACTTAAGTGGATCACACAGACAATGCTTACATCCCTGAGGGACCAACCTAGTGGGGTGAAACATCACAAAAGTTTAGTAATCTCCCAGAAGGAGTTGTGCATGGCCCACACCATGTCCTGAAAAAAGTTACCAAAGAATTCCCTCATTTGGGTCTAGAACATGTCAGTCATCACATCCCAGATCTGGTCATGAACATCTCAAACCTGGCATGGTGGTGGACTTCTTCAACACTGATCAGCAAGAATAATGGCATAAGCAGATCCTGGACTGTTCACATCATTGTCTCTGTTGTGATCCCCATCCAGGTACTAGGAGTCTAATTTGGCTGGCAGTGGTCTGGCATGTCATCATTATCATCATCATCTAATCAGTGAAAGGTCACTAGTCCCACATTCTGTCACATTTCAACACTGTAACAAAACATACATACATACATAAGAGGTATTAAACTTCAAAATGTTGAGTATCTGAAAATTCTGACATGAACTACACAATCTACATAATTTAATTGTAATATATATGATGTTACACTGTGGTCGGAACTTACCAGCTATAGTCTTATTTGAAGTAAGACATACATCCAATCAAAATTAAATTACAAAATGGTGTGTAATGTACATCACAGTCATATGCCAAACATGTCCAAAATAAAGCACTATCATTGGTAAGGCATGCACAGAAATGCATTGCCCCAATATTATACATATGTATTACTTCTGTATATAAGCAGACATCATGTGCATCATGAGACACTGTGCACTGTGTTGCTACGACAGGTCTGTTACATAAGCTAACATTAGTTACATGCATGTGTACATTATAAAAAGCTAGAGATTACACAATACACATTAGAATTTGTTGAAGCATTATAAATGATCTGTAAAGGAAGTTACTCTTACTATATTGGTATCTGTTTGGAAGTAATATACATGGTACATCTTCTTATATTGCCACATCTATCTACTGCTTCATAGTATGTAATGACTTGTCGCACAACTCAATCAGCCTTGTATGCAGACATCTGTAGCAACTAATTATTACTGTAATGACAGATATGAGACATCATAACTGTTATATGATATGCAAGTAATGATATCAAAATATATTAAACAGGATATGTGTAATGTGTGCCTATGTTACATCACATTACAGTATATCTGTATTGCTAATGCAATGGTCACAAAATTGGGCCCATAAAGTTTATTTTTACATTTTATGATGAAACCTACAAAGGTGTAATGATTATATGTACAATGTAAAAAGGATGCCACTTTCTGAATGTCATGATATACATATAACGATGATATAACTAGAAGTTCATGACTAAGCATGCCCATCACACATCTTCATTAAGTTACTCAGCTAATTTACATGGCATACAGTACTCAAACATACTTCTGTTGTGACTTGTATATTTTTGTGCACCAGCATTCCATACAAATCTGAAATACAAATGTGAACAGCAGACAAACATATCAGTAATTTGCAAGACAAAGGCAATGCCATTCTAGAATACAACAAGGAAATAAGGCCCTGATTCCAAAAAATATTCTCCACTGTAAGTAACCACTGACACGAACAGTAGGCTGAACACAGTTTTTTTCCCAGAATGCAGTTCCTGATCTACTGCTGTTTCTAGCTAAACCTTACAACAATAACAGCCACATACACTGAAAACAACTATTTAGTAAAATGATCCTTATTCTTTAGCTATGTGTGTCTCATTTATGATATATGTATATATTTATACATGTCAACTTTTGATTGGTGCTCTATAGTAACACTATGCAACTTGTACACAATTCTGTAAAATTGTGATTCTTATTTTCTATGTATAACAACTTCATATTTTACCTTTGTAAATATATTTCTATTTTTATATTGTGAAATGTATCTGGAGCTTTTCTCCTCGAGTCTCCACTGTAAATAAGCCCCTGGCTCAGTTGGATGAACCTGGTTAACAAATGACAATAAATAAAATAAAAAATAAAATTATGTTGAGGTATCAATGTTATTTATTTATTTATTAATTTATTTTATTTTCAGTTTGATTACCGGGGATGTCCACTGGGCCAAGAAGTGTCAATTTTCAGTGGAGGCCTGGAGAGAAAAGCTCCGTTGGCAGTACAATCAAGGTTACATAATACTAGAAGTAAATACAAGAGAAATATGCAAATAGTCAGGAATGCACAATAAACATCGAAGACAGTGCAATACATTTGTTATTTTTGGGGGGTTTTTTGAGGCAATTAGATATTTAAAATATTTACATACTTAGAGTCAATTGAAAGTCAGCTAAATCTATTTTGGAGGAATATAAATGAAATATGAGAGTAGATAGCTGCAGGAGTATAGAGAGCTTAGTGGAGAAATCCGTAAATTTTATATAGTGTGAAAGCAAGAACATTTCCATTTGGATGATAGGTGTAAGAAAAATGTTACATTAAAAGTGACACTGTAAATCAGTAGTATGCACAACTAATGATTCACGTTGCCATATTATAAGTAAAATGTGTGGAAAAATATATTTTAATACTGACAATCAATAGTACAGATCAAATTGATATAAAAATGAGATGAGTGATGCTTAATGGAAGACATAACAACATGATATAATCAGACTGGAACACAAAGAGGAGCAGATTGTATTGTTGCCTCATAGCAAGGAGTTCCCAGATTTGATTCTCCACTGGGGTGCCTTCTGCACAGAGTTTGCATGTCCTCCTTGTGTTTGTATAGGTTTCCTCTCTGTGCTCCAGTTTCCACCACATTCCAAAAACATGTAATAGATGCATTTAAAGTGCTTTTTTGATTGTATCTGCTTTATTTTCTGAAAAAAAACAAAAAAAAACCCCCAAAAAGCTATATATACTTGTTTTCCACCTATGTAAGCTAGTATAATCCAGTTTTCAGGTTAGTGCTGAATTCAGGGCTGTGTTACAAGTTTCTGTGTTTGCCGATACCTTACTTGGATAGAAGAAGTTTCTCTGTTCACCGTGAGAGAGGGAGCTTTTAACAGCCTATCTGTCCCTGGAGGTGTGGTTTCAGCCCATAAATTAGTAGTTTATTGGCCATTTTGTCTAATTTTTATCTCCTTCATTTCCCTGCTATAAAACCCGCATTTGCAAGGTTTTGTGCACCGGGCAGTGCCAGTTAACCAGGGTATAACTATTCCCGGCTCCACAAAGTCTACTCTTCAATTTTTCCCTTGGAACTAGACAAACTTTCAACTTAAACACTCAAACCATTCACTTTTCATACTGGCACTTGCTCAAAACTCATAGCAAGCACTATAAACCTTAGCACTAGTCCCCCTCTATACTGTAGAGAAGGACAAGGCTCTTTATTCGACCTTACCAGCCAATCAGTAAAACAGTTCACTGTACCTATCCAGGCATGTCCGAAAGGCAGTGTCAGGTGTACTCTCCGGTCCAACTGGTGAATCTGGGCATTTTGAGGCAATGTTACAATGGCCTCATGTACACAGACAACCCTCTCCTCCTTCCACCAAACACTAATACATGCGAGAGATGCAATTATACAGCCAAACTGGAGGCTAAGCTCTCTCAACCCAAGACTGGACCGGGCAGTCAAGAGGAGAAGGGAATTACTTGCATCACACCACCAGTCTCACATAGACCTATGAAACCAGCACCGGCAAAAAAAGTCTCAAATGGCTTAGTGGTAAATCTCTTTGGCTATAGTGTGCAGGGCCCTGGGTTTGAGACTTGCAGGGGCTGGTGATTTACCCTGCTAGACAGGGGTCCAGGGAAGTAAATAGTGTGGGAAGAAATAGCCAGGGAGTTGTTATGGCTAGGGTTGTATAGGTCCTAGGGCCGATAGCCTAGTGCCAACCTATGAAAACACAAAACACACATAAATACACAAAAACATACTCGGAGGCTCTAAATAAAAATCTGCAGTAGCAACAGAGACCTCCAAAGCAGACATCCAAGCAACCTCCACCCCCCCCAACACAAACCATGAAACACATACTTCACAAAACCAGTGTGCCACACAATCACAACCCTTAAGGCAAAATAACATGCCCATCACAAAAGTAATAGGTGACTCTATAGTCAGGCACACTGACATCCTACTCACTAGGCTGAACAAGGAGAAGGTTACTGTTAGCTGCCTGTCGGGAGCTAGGATCCGCCACATAACACAAGCATTCAGGTCACTCCAGAACAAGTACAAATATGGCTCTGTCATTGTCCATGTTGGTGTGAATGACCTGAGCCATTCCTCCCTGGACTACATGAAAAGAGACATGGAAGAGCACTCTGATCACATAGCCCGGGCTGGTATGACCCTGACCCTGAGTAGCATCCTGCAAGAATGATACTATGGTATAGAGAAAAAAATTATCAATTTCAACAATTGGCTAAGCTTCTGGTGTCATTCAAAGGGGATCCAGTGTCTGTCAGCCTGGGATGACATGCTTGACAAGCCACACTGCTATGCTAGAGACGGCTTGCACCTGTCACCCTTAGGCTTTCGAATACTGGCCAAGGCTCTTGCCAGCCCCATAGTGCCTTTTTAGGCAAGGCTCAAAAGACAAACCCACTGCCATAAATAGCACAAATAACAAAAAACTGAGGGCAATGCTACTCAATGCCAGAAGTCTAAACCTCAAAATGCATGCACTCGAGGCACTCCTCAGCATGGAGAAAATCAATATATGTGCAGTAATAGAAACCTGGTTTAAGGCTCCAGAGAGTACCCCAGCACTACCAGGCTACAACTCATACCATACTTTTCAGCCACAAAACCCAGACCGAAATACAAAAGGCGGGGGCATATCCATATTCATCAAGGATACCCACATCTCCAGGTTAGTGGCACAGCAAGATGCTTCAGAGATCATTCACATGCAACTAACAATGGGAAAAACTGTTATTCAAATTATAGCTTGCTACAGATCACCCACCATGTCCCAGGACCCCCACTCCGCATTCCTGGAAACACTGAGAAACATAAAGGTCCTACTAAACACCCAGATATTGGGTGATTTCAATTACCCAGACATTAACTGGGAGAACTACTCAAGTACAAACTCCCTTGCCCAGTATTTACTAGAATTTATAAACTCAAATGCAGTGGATCAACAGGTCAACAGCCCCTCCAGAGGTGACAACATATTGAACCTGGTCATCACCAACATGGGCGACCGGTGTTCCACACTGGAGGTCAACCCTTCGCTGGTTAGATCTGACCATAAATTAATCACTCTGGATATCCACATTCTGCCACCACCCCTGGTCAAAGAAACCACTGTGAAAAACTTTTCAAAAGCAAACTTCATGTTACTTAAGACCGAGGTGGGAAGTTTCAAAGACCCCATGTTAAAGGATAATGCTGTCCAAGCTGCAAAATCCTTTGCTAATGCACTCTATGTGCACTTACAAGAATGCATGGATTTTGCTATCCCAAACAAAATCAAGACTTACTCCTCCGAGAAAAGGAAACCAGTCTGGTGGACCCCTGCCATAAACAAGCTATACAATAGAAGGAGGAAACTAGTACAGAAAATAGTAGAATCCCAAGAAGGGACAACATCCCTGATCAGTATCATCAAGAAACTACATTCCTTCATAAAATCATCCAAGGCTAGCTTCGAAAGGAAAATTGCCATGGACTCCAAAGATAACCACAAAGCATTCTTTAGCTATGTCAAGAATCTAACTGGCAATTCTCAGATCTGCTCAGAGTTAGTGCAAAATGGCACAAAATACACTGAACTGACTGATATAGCCAACATCCTGGCAGACAGGTTCAGTGCAAACTTCACCCCCCTCTCACCCCCAAAAGGGCCCATAACTATACCAGATGAATGTAGTGCCCCTGAAATCACAGGCACTCAGGTTTAAATAGCCCTCTCCAAAGTCAAAAACACAGCATCAATGGGACCGGATGGTGTCCCAGGCTGCATCCTACACGAGCTCAAAGATGAACTAACCCCTCACCTAAACACACTGTTTAAACTCAGCCTTTCCACAGGCTACATACCCACAGAGTGGCACACAGCAATGATTATTCCAGTCCACAAAGGTGGAGCCACAACGGACCCCAGGAACTATCTCCCTATAAGCCTGACTAGCTTGGTCTGCAAAGGAGTGCATCATCATAGATCTCATTCACAGAGACAATGGAAACCTCCAAACACTGGACCCTACCCAGTTCAGCTTTGTTAAGGGCAGATCATGCCACCTAAACCTGGTGGACTTCTTTGAGACAGTTTCCAAGGCTATAGACGAGGGAAAGGTTGTCCACACAGCCTACTAGACATTGCAAAAGCCTTCAACACCATTCCCCACTAAGGTATTATGGGCAAGCTCACCAGCCTGAACATAAACCCCTATGTCACAAGATGGGTTGCCAACTGGCTCACAGACAGAACCCACATGGTAAGAGTTGTGGGAGCTAGGTCTGACTCTAAACTGGTTACAAGTGGCATTCCCCAGGGCTCAGTCCTAGGACACCTCCTGTTCGGCATATATATCTCAGAGGTACAGGCAAGCACAGGAGGACTATGGCTGACCAAGTTTGCAGATGACTGCAAACTCGGGGCTATAATTGACTCTCCGGCTGACACAGACATCCTCCAAAAGGGGTCTCACTGCGACAGATACCTGGTGTCAAAACCATGGCCTCAAGCTAAATGCCAAAATGTGCATAGTCATCCCCCTTTGGAAAAAACAAAGTACCCACAAACTACCACATAGGTGGTAGCCCCCTAAATATGGAAGATATAATAAGGGATCTGGGAACCCAAGTAGATAGTAACCTCTCCTTTGATAATCACATTGCCAAAGTGGTTAGAAAATCCTTCTATGTCACCCACCTAATAACAAAAGTGTTTGCATCCAGATCAAAAGAGGTCATTGTGCCCCTCTATGCATCACTCATCAGACCCATCATAGAGTACAATGCCCCATTTGGGATGTACCTTACAAGACAACTGCAACAACTGGAAATACCACAGAAGTACCTCACCAAGAGGATCACTGGCCTCAAGCAGATGCCCTATGCATCTCTTCTGAAAAAACTCCAGCTGTACTCGGTTGCATACTGCCTACTCAGAGGTGATCTCTGCCTGACATACAAGGCCATGTCCAACCCAGAATTGATGGACATGCTCCACCTAAAGAAAACCATATCCCCTCGAGCCACACACTCCAGGGATCTAAACCTCACCACAACAATAAATAGGATGTGCTGGAGGCATAGGTTCCTGTCCCAGAGACTTACCATGCTCTGGAACAAGATTCCAATCTACATTAGGCAGAGCTCCTCACTAACCCTCTTCAAGAGAACCTTGACGAGTGGATGGGAAACAGAAAGTTTACCCCAGGGATCACTTCAATGGCTCTGCTGGACAGAGGCACAGGGAACTAATCTAAGGGGGCGGCGAAAGCCAACACATTCCGGCTTCGGGCAGATAGCCTAGTACCTACCTATGAACCTATGAACCTATGGATTGGATACTCTAAATTGGTGTTAGTGTGTGTGAGTGTGTGGTATGAAAGAATAGCCATGGAAGGGCTAGCCACCCTCCTGTGTAAACCTTTTTGAAGTGACACCCAACCCCAGGTACCAAAATGGGAAAAAGGGGCTGTGTAATGATGGATGGATAATCAGAATGGAAGTTGAATGGTTTTTAACCATACAGACTGACAAGCACAGCAACATGTTGTAGTTGAAAAGTATGTGTATGACATGGTTTACTTTCAAATGACTGAAAACCCAAACTGAATCCCAAAAAGACTGAAAATTCAAAATACTGAATACAATTTTTAATGCAAGAGGCAATCCCCCTTGCTCCCCTCATGTGGGCGGCTGTGCCACCCACACCCCCTGCTAACTATATATACCAACTACAAGATCACACAACAGTGGAGAAGGAGCAAATTCCATCATTCAATATTTTGAATTTTCAGTCTTTTTGGGATTCAGTCTTTTGATTTTCAGTCATTTGTTAGTTAACTGTATGACACACACACATGACTTACATTTAACAGATATATCACTGTCATTGTTTGTATTTGTATCATGCCTACATATGTACTTACACATTGAAAAAAACTCTGAAGTGCAAATTTAGACTACCAGAAGTAACATATGTAAGTCATTTATTTACCAGTACTGGCTTGAGATCAGACCCAAGTAAGCAATTTACTATTATTGATTGTATTGTGCATAAAAACAATGATCTAGCTGGTTTACATCAAGTTTTGGATATCAAAGAAAAAAAGTGGATTGTCAAACTGGGCGGGCTTTTTCCTCCAGGTTTAAATGAACAGTTTTGATTGTCTAATTTGTGTATTATTTTCATTGGTCTCTGTCCTAATTGTATGCCTATATATTTATGGATTGCTTTTGAAAGCAATGGTTTTTATTATTTTTGTTACTCTGAGAAAGGCTGTTTAGCCGAAACTGGCCTGTGTAATTTGTTTTTTTTTTCATATGTATATGCAGTCTGTTATTATGGTGTATATTATGTGTATTTTTTAATACACTTATTTTCCAACAGGATTTGTGCTGGCTCTCTTTTTTTGGTTTGGTTCTATTGGTTTGAGCCACGCACTTGCCATATGTGTGGGTGCTTTATTGTCTTTGGGAAGTTTAATTTCTCACTCGCTGTTGGCAACCTTCCTGTTTGGCTGTCTTTTCATTTCGGTGGTTTGGTTAGCCACATTGGGATATATTTTTTATAGGACAGAGACTGAGTTTTATATCACTTTCCACATTTTCTGGTTTGCACTTGGATGTTTTTCTTCTGCTGAGTGCAATGTATTCCAGCAGCTGTTGGCGTTTGAATTTTGGCGTTTCATCAAGTCCAGTTGTATCCCAGTTGGATTTGGTACTGTTTGCTTATTTTTATGACTATTGGGGAACTTGGAATGTTCATTTTTCCACCATTTGGGCGATGGCTCTTGTTCTAACAGATATATGGTTAATTAATCATATATAGGGTCCTCTATTTTTTGGGGCCTGTGTTTTAAAGCTTGTTTGTACTCAGTGGTTGCTTATTTCATGGCGGCACATTGAAAAAGTTCTTTTTAACATTAGGACTTTTAATAATAATGCAATTAGTGTCAAGGGAGTGAACTACCGAGTTCTATGGATTTGGGAACTTTATGTGTTTCACATAGCTACGCATCTTCCCATCGTATGATATGTGGATTTTTGGTTCAGATACTTTCTTTATCGCAGTGTATATTGGAGGGCATTAGCAACCATTTGGATGTGTGGACAGACATTTTATGACAATTTCAACTATGAGGGGATCTTTATTTGGCGTTTTCAAGGATACTGAATAAGAACTTTTGACATTTGGATGTTCTCAATGATAAAGAAGTTGTATTTTGATTTTTTGTTAACAAGGGCTGCTCTGCATTTCAAGTGGCTACACTTCTGTGATAATTGCAAAACTAATGCTTGATTTATTATTTGCATTGTTTGGGGTTTCACTTTTATATGCAAGCCTATTGATATAATGCTGTTTTAACCCGGAACATTCTTCATACATATGATAGTAGATGTCCCAGAATTATTAGGGTCCATTACTGAGCTTCATTTTTGCTTTGTTCTGAATGTTTGTATATGTTTTATATTAGCATAAATTTTGGTATAATTCTCTTTTTAGGTCCTATATTACCACTGACTACACTATACATGGGATATTGATTTTCCTTTAGTGTGGTTGTGGGTTTCCACTGCAGTCTTTTTATTTTTATATTATTTATGGTGTAAGTATTTGGATATTTCTGTGCCATTCATTGGGATTGGGATTCTTGAGACCGCTACTTCATGCTGGGATTTAAGTAATACTTATCTTTCATTGATGATGGGGGACCACTCTAGTATATGAATGCCTGATCATTTATTAATATTGGTATTTGGGCAACTAGGATGTTATAGTGTTTCCTCTCCTTTGGCCTTTGTTGGTTGTGGTTCAATAAGTTTGCATCTGATTTTTCATATATACCATTTAAGATCTTTTTTGGTTGGCCTTAATGCTGCATACCTGTTTTGTGGGATGTTTCAAAGAAAAAAAAGTGGATTGTCAAACTGGGCAGGCTTTTTCCTCCACGTTTAAATGAACAGTTTTGATTATCTAATTTGTGTGCTATTTTCATTGGTCTCTGTCCTAATTGTATGCCTATATATTTATGGGCTGCTTTTGAATGCAATGGTTATTATTATTTTTGTTACACTGAGGAAGGATGTTTAGCCAAAACCGGTCTGTGTAAATTTGTTTTTTTTTTGCATATGTATATGCTGTCTGTTATTATGGTGTATATTATGTGTATTTTTGAATACACTTATTTTCCAACAGGATTTGTGCTGGCTCTCTTTTTTTGGTTTGGTTCTATTGGTTTGAGCCGTGCACTTGCCATACGTGCAGGTGCTTTATTGTCTTTGGGACTATTCTAAAGAAGCCTATGCATTCTGCTCCAGCAAGATTATAAGGAATGATGCTGAAATTACAAAAGTACAACTTCAAAATGGTCTACATGAAAAGCAAACTACTCTGTCTGGCTGATAACTTATCCAGATCACCAAGAAATATGATAGAACAGCTTGACTCAGAGAATTTTGACTTTGTTGTGATGGCACTATGTCCTTTTTCTACCACTAGGCTTGATGAGTTGAGAGATCACACAATGATTGATCCAATTTTGCAAAAGCTCAATCACTACATTAATGTTGTATGGCCATCAAAGCAATCTAATGTACCACCTGAAGTGCAAACCTATTTCCCTTACTGAGATGAAATGTTGATGAAATATGGCATTATTTTCAAAGGTTCTAAAATTGCTGTTCCAGCTTCCTTACAACAAGAATTTTACATTGTGGTCATCCAGGTTCAGAATCCACTAAGAGAAGAGTGAGAGAACTAGTAGTTTTGCTTTCATTACTGAAAAAGTACTTTCTTCTTGTTCAGTATGCAATAGTACTAGACTGCAATTGCAAAGAAAAACACTTCAGCTAACTCCAGTTCCTGAACTACCTTGATCAACTGTATCCACTATCTTCAAGTGGGACAATCAACACTACTTAGTATTGGTAGACTCCTATTTGAATTGGTTTGAGACTGACTTACTACCTAACTTAACATCCACTACTGTTATTGCTAAGTTTAAATGTCATTTCTTAGTCCATGGTAGTCCACACAATATTATTTCTGACAACGGTACTCAATTTACTAGTCAGTTGTTTCAGAAATTTGCAAGTGAATGGGACTTTGTACATGTTACAAGCAATCCTGAATATCCACAATCAAATGGGCTAGCTGAACATGCAGTGCAGAGTGCAAAGCAATTACTTGAGAGGTCAAAGTGTGACAATACTGATGTCTTTGTGAATTTACTTAATCTCAGAAACATACCCTGTGATGATATACTTGGCTCACCTACTGAAAGTCTTCTATCCAGGCAGTTCCAGTTTATTGAGGCCTAAAGCTAAGAACAACAAAACCATTAAGGCTCAATTATTCAAGAAGCGTTCTATCAAGAATTCCAGTTATGATAAATCAAGCAGATTTCTTTGTCCGTCGAGGGAAGGAGAGACAGTGAGGATAGAAATGGCAAAAGGTTTTGACTGGATTGGTCAAGTTACAGGCATATGTGCCAAGCTGAGATCCTACCTTGTAGAATCTGAGGATGTGGAGTACAGGAGAAATCACAGGCATCTTCTTCCTGTACCAGAATCATCACTGCAGCATTATTCCTGTGGTACAGACTCTAGATTTCCAAGCAAACCAAACGGTGTTCCCATCATAGAGTGTGTTTCAACCTCTACTTCTATTCCTAAGGATGTTCCAAATACTTCCAAGGTTGAACATTCTACAGAGACAGGTCCAGTTGCTAAACCTAATTCCCAGTTTTATGTCACATGATATGGTCGGATATCCAGGCCCAATGTAAAATACACAGCAAAATGGACATAACTGTATAAATGTACCTAGTCTTTTATAATTGCATGACAAAGAACTACTTGTAATATCTGCATGCCAAATCGATTCATAACGTTGTATGATCTGTTTCTCAAAGAGTGAGGATGTAGATTAGAGTGTATGTGCTGTGTCTTAAAGAAGTATATGAAGGACTGAACATGCACATATAAATACCGAGCACATGCTATTCCCTGTGCCATTTTGAGAGTGCAACCAGAGAGTGAGCATGTATGATCCCAGTAGTTAGCTTGTATACAAGTTACTTAAGTTAAAGTCAGTAAACGCCTATTGTGATGTGTTTGTATATAATAAAGCTGCCTGAACAGAACCCATGGAGGCTCTTCTATTGTGTCCAAAGTAGGAGAGCGACAAATGGTATCTCAGCACTGTAATATTCCTGTTCGTACACATGCATGAATACAAATAACTACTTAAGTAGAGGTACATAGAAGGATATATAGACCAATAGATATCCATATATGTGTAGCTGCATATGTATTTGACTTTTTATATGGATATGTACATACATATTTTAGTCAAAAGTGAATTGTGTGTGTATATATGACATGAAAAGTGAAAGTAAATTACAAGTGATGCCATGTGCATTACATAAAATGCTATACTCATTTAACATCATAATGTACATAATATATCCAAACTGTATTCTGTAACATGAAATGATATCTGTAATATAACTGCATAACAGAGTGGAACAAAAATATCACCTCTCATAACACATTTTCTGCAAGTCAGTCTATATAAGAAAATTAAAAGTGACTAATGTTGTGCATAATATCTGCAATAGGATATGAACACCTAAACTATGTGCTGTATAGAACCACATTGCCTACAGCAATATCCCTTAATTGTAACATTTCACACATCCAACATACAGCATTCAATGTAGTAATTTGTGATGTCAGCATTCTCACAAAGGATATCCACACTTCTTGTACTTGCATTGTCTATACAAGATTCATATAGCTCAGCTATGATGACCTGCATTGTTCTTCTATTCATTAAACTGATAGAAGAAGCAAATGTGGAAATGCGTAGTCATCTACAGCCTAAAAGCTGTAGGCATCAATGCACCACAGCCATACCACATGTATAAAAATCTGTAATGTATACATTACCAAATAGCTATAGCCTTTCCATATGTGATGTGCAATATTAAATTAATTATTTCCAAGATCTTAACCAAACATTTTAAATTCAGATTTGAACCTACACATAAGCACAACATTCACTCTATCAAGTTACTTAACTGGTATCAGGTTGTCTGACCAGTTAAGCTAATGGGCATCCAATGCTTTTAATTGTTTTAAAAGCATATACTATAGAATAACAGTACTAACAATATGTGTGAAGTCCATATTAATATACAGATATGATATACAGGCCTGCATAATGTTTACACTGACCTAGCATAGTTACAGATAATTTCAGAGTGCATGAATGTAAACTTTAAAGATTAAAATTTAATATTCTTTCATGTAAATTTGCATTAGTGTTACAGATATTAATGGAATACACTTAAAACACAATGCATCACCAAAACACAATAATATTGATGTTAAGGTGTAGAATATGTAATGTACTGTAGGCGTCAGGTGGATGGCTTCAAACCTCTGTGACTCTTCAGTGAAGATCCTCCATGTCCCTTTAATGCAGATCATCATAGTGGTGGTTGACCCGCATGCCAATCCGGTAGATCATAATTCATCCTCCTTGCTCCCTGTCTGTCTGGCTCCATATGTCAGCCATTGCAAAGTTCCTTGGGTGTGCTCGCATTCTCTGCTCATGTCCAGCATAGATAGTGAGCATCTGTGTCAACTCCTATTCTGTACAGTTCAGTGCCTAAATTCAGCAAGCCTCCTCTCAGTTGACATCATTGGTATGTTTGCAGAAGCCTTTTTTAAATGTCTTCCCAAAAATGCAAACTGAGTTCCCACTCTGTTTGCATTTAGCAATGGTATGATAAGCATATGTATCAATATTACATTTTATAGTGGGCACATATAGGGTGGTAGCAGACTATTGGAGGGCATTGTGCATGTATAACAGATATTTCTGTTTATTTACACCTACTGGGCAGTTGTGCTGAGCTGGTGCACTTACAAAGAGCTACTGGTTAATGTACCAAGATTCAAGAACTTATACAGATGTTCACTAATAGGATTCCAAAATATTGAATGTTAATGGACCTAATTAATTATGTATGGTGTAAATAGTACTTAAAAGCTGTGTTAACTTAGCTAACCTCACTCTGGGATATAATTGACTGAAAGCTAGCTTCCACAGGTAAGCTGTCACCTGCTTTCATTGGTTGTGGGTGAATACAGTGTTATTATCATTTACCTGTTTTCATAATAAGCTGGGTAAAATAAATGAAACTTATTCACATGCAAATGTTATGCATAATTGCCTGATTACAATCTCACTGTTACATAGAACATGGGGATAGACTTCAACAATATGCATGCATATGTGTACATGCCTATCACTATCAAACAGGTTTTACCCATATGTAAAGTTATGGCTACAAGCAAACCAGCCCCAGTAGACTACAGATACCAACTGAATCTCCAAATATTTGTTGTTATTGCATATTAACCTATAATATCTGAAGTAGGTTTGTGGACAACGATGACTTTAGGGGTTGTCCACAAGTTGTATGTTCAATGACTGATTTATGGATACTGTCTGACGCTTAATCATATAGTGGTAGTTGTGAGTGCATTCAATATGAAAAAGGCAGCATCAGGATGGCTTAGCATTTGTATTTGTTGTTGTTATATTTAGCCATAACTACTGGTCATTTTCATTAAACTGATGTTTTACTGCCTTGTTTCTGTAAAATTATCAGTAGTTGTGTTGTTTACCATATCATGAAGGTCACATTTGTCTTGCTGTCTGTCACTGACTGTGATCTCATCAGTGACGCATCCTACATATTTGATCATTGGTAGGTGTGTTTGGATGTGCATGTAAGTATGGCAATGCTATTGTACATTTCTGAAATTTTGGCAACTTAGTTATGTGCGTGCCCCTTTCTTGCCATAATATCCACTGGCATGGGTTCTAATCACACCTTACCATATATGATATAACCAGGGCCGGCCTTAGTTGAAATAGCACCCTAGGCGAAGTAGTGCTCCGGCGCCCCTTAAGCTCCACCCTCACCACACTCATGAAACACCCCTTTTTGAGCCACACCCACTGTGTCATTCCCCAAGAAAGGCATTGCAGTCATTTCCTTAAATTATTTAAATGCATAGGAAGAAAAAGATACCTTGTAATGTAGTTAAACTGCAGCTACCTTTGCATATGTATTTTCTACTTGAAATACCAGAGCCAGATCATGGTCAAATAGGGTTCTAGGAAGGGTAATAGACCGTCACCCCAGAGCAGCCCTCCTGCAGCAAACCCAAGCAGCAGCCCCCTCCTCAGACATTCCAGTATTCCATTACTTGATTATCTCACCAGTTACTACGCATATATTCTATTTGCTTCTACAAAGATTACAGATATTAAAATAGCACAAACACAGATAGCCATTTGCTAATCAAACAATACACTCTCACGATGAAAACAGACTTAGCATGAGCAGTAAACTTGTCTGTCCTTGAAACTCATATTCATTGAAATGGCAAAACTCACTTTCATTGAAACAATGGCAAAACTCACTTGAAACAGCAGGAAAACTCACATCAAAAGTTATACAAGGCATAAACCAAAAACCTGAGATAAGATCATGTATATTTTGTGAACTTGGACAGTTGAGAATCAAGCCACTCACCAATCTCTTCCTTGTCTCTTACACACATACATACATATACAGTCTCCCCTGACAAACGCACGCACACACACATGCACACAATCTTCTAGCTCAAGAATAAGTGGACAAAAATCCATTACTATGGAAATTTTAACTAATCCTCTTAAATACTGAAAAGGTTGTAATAATAATCATAGATTTAACATTAATGTGCATTTTCTGAAGGACATCAATTGTCTGTCATTTAGCAACTGCATCCTGCAAAGATATGTCAGAAAACTTCACATTTTATGAGAAATAGAGGCAAACTCACGGATGGTGGAAAGTTAAGGCACACACCAATCTGGTTTCTCTCACTCTCTCTCATTCACTCGTGCATATAGTCTGACCAATTATGTACACATGCATACACTCACAAACCACGTGAATTGCACATACCTGCTTGTACCGTTCCTGAAGATCTGTTTTTTTCCTGCAGTCTGATTATTTGGGTTACATATTTGACAAACTACATCATAAAACACACACACAAAAAAATCTCAATCCTCTTTACTTGCTGTAAAACTAAAAGTAATAAAAATGCAACACAAAACTTCTTTCATTACAATGATGATAAAATGAGCCTTTGATATCTTTCAGACTAGTAACAGCCTTGTATGATCCTACACTTTCTTCCTGGACTGGTTCTACCCCATGTCTTCTACTGATTCTGCTGCTGTCTGCCCTTAAATGTGGTACATAGCTGCTCTCCCTTCTTCTCCTTACTGCCTTACTAGTTGTCTTACCTAACACTACTTAAGCAAGGCCCGTGAGATGCCTCTCAAGCAAAATCATTATAAAAAATACTTTTAATTACAAAAGCCACTTTCTACTCATGTCTGCTTCTAGCAGCCATTACTTTAATGGTTTTCTATAAGTAATGCAAGAGGCCTGATGGGACAAGTCCCAAGACAAACAGTAATTTAAACGGTCTATATTACCACATTGAAAAAGCCATTAATCAAATGACTTTATAACTGAAAAAGCTGATAAAAAACAGTGTATTGTCAGATCGCTGTACAGTGAAGATCAGAAAATTCCCCTTTCCTCACTGTAGTGAAATCTCAGAGTTGGTATATATAATTAGTGGGGGTTGGGTTGGGGGTGCAGCCCCCCACAAAAGCAAGCTCTTTTAATCACATTTTCGGTTATAAAGCCATTCGATTAATGGCTTTCGATGTGGTAATATAGACCCATTAAACAAACAACGGCAAATTCAAAAACTTGCTCTTCATGACCCCTGCACCCACCTGACAACCACATCCCTATAGTGACAAAGGCCAAGAGACAGATTTTAAAGCTTGCTCTGGGTGGGAGATTTGCATAATGGTTAAGGTGTTTGCCTTACAAACAGAAAGTGCAGGGATTGATTCTCACATGGGGTGATTAGCTAGTCTTAAAATGTCCCACAAGGGCAGTTAGCCTAGTACTTATCTATGAACCTATAAACTTAGAAAGTTACAAATCTAAAACAACTGTTTCAAAGTTTAATTCAAGCAAATAATTCATCCAGTAAACGATTTTGTCTTAAATAAGACTTCATCAGACTCTTACAAAGTTTTTAGAATAACAAGATTTGTGTTAGCATACAATTTCTGAAGGATATGAAGTCTACAATGCATAAGTGGTTTCGGCTGTCAGTACCATCAGACAAACACCCTCTGTGAGAACTTGACAGTAGCAACAAACATTTGTGCAGCATTAGACAACTGTGGAGATCAGAACTTGTAGCCAAGTAAACAAACAATAAATAATTTCCTAAACCACTACTCTAGTCTTGGTTTTCATCCAAATAAAGACCCCCTGGGTATTGCAATCTATGTCTGCTGCAAAACTGAAATGGAGGTGTCATGTGTACAAGATCTCTATGTACAGAACAGTAAAGCAGTTTGGTTGTATTTATAAATTCACAAACTTGACTTGCTAGGCTGCACTGCATACTGTTGCTCTGACTTCTTAAAGGAGCTTTTATTAGTCCTCTCTACAGTTAATATGTTTATATTAAAAACCACAGTCACCACTAAAATGATAAAAATTCACTCAGTAATCACCTTACAATTAAAGCCTATAAATTAATATGCAGGTTTATTTACAGTAAGAAAAATAGCACATATTTTTCAGTAATGTCACAAGCTCTTGTGAAACATTGAGTTAAATGAACTATAGCCATATAGGACTTATTGCAATAACTTCAAAACTGAATGCTAAAGATCAATATTTAAAAAAAGAGCTGTTGAGAGTATTTAGAAGTAAAACGTTAGAAGATTTTTTTTTCTCTAATACTAATTTTCTGCTAGACAGTACATCAAAGAATCTCTTAAATGAAATTGCACGGTGTAAAGTGTTTCTCAAAGAGTAGTCCACTGCTGACGTTTTGTGTAAAAGCCAGCTTGTTTCACAAGATGAAGTAACCCTGAAGCACAAAATGAGATTCTGATGGCAGGTAAGGATCCCACAGCCCACACAGCTTGACCATTTCTCTATTTTCTAGATAAGCTACAGATTCAGATTTAATAGTTTACATTGCCTCCACCCTTTATAAGAACTGTCTTGTCTTCCACAAGTGTACTCTGCTCTACTCTGCACTATACCTTCATCAAGGTTATTCACCACACAATAATACTTTTCTCACATCTGTCCTGAACAGTCCATACAACATTTCTGTTGCCCTACTCTGAAATCCTTCTTATCCATACGTACCTCTCCAGAACATCATACGATACTCCAGATGGGTCCTACCAACAGTCTACAAACATGAACAACTTCTTCTTTTTAACTGCTGATGCCTCTCCGTATTAATTTCACAATTCAGCCAGCTTATTTCTTTATTTGTTTACCTTCAGGTAACATGAAATAACATCCCATCTTCTCTTTACTTCTGTTCCTAATGTCTTACTTCTAAAATATTTATTAACTTTTGTTTTCCTTCAAAGACCCTTCTCTCTCTTTTTTTTTTCTCTCACAGAATTACTGTGTGAATTGATATTCCACCAAGCTGCCTATAGGTGTGTGTGTGCTGTGTGACAGTAGATAAGTAGGACCTTGCTCAGAATTTGTTACGCTGTCCCTTGACAATTGAGTGCTGGGATAGAATCTGACTCCCCTGAGATCTGGATCGGGATTAAGTGGTCAAACTGAAAACGAATGAATGAATTTAAAGTGATTGCACACATTTCCTGCAATTCTTTCAAGCATACTTTCATATTTTTATACATTATTGTTTAATAAAGCCACTAACATAACTGTTTTATCAGCAAACAGGCAAACCTCTCAAGCAATCTCAAAACTGGCCTGCTGCTATAAACTAATTATGTACTGTGAACCTCTTTTATTCCTGCCATCTGTGCCCTAATATATATACATATATATATATATATATATATATATATATATATATAGATATATATATATATATATATATGTATATATATATATATATATATTTATATATATGTATGTATATATATATATATATATATATATATATATATATATATATATCAAACAGAATTACACATGCATACAAACACTTATCTTCTTTCTAAACCAAACTGCTACGTGGACTTAACCCCCAACCCAACTTCATGGAACTGCTAGCTTAAAATTTGCGCACGACTGAAAATTGGATTTACTTCCAAGCTGGCGTAAGCACGCATGATTCTCATTACAGGAGAAGACGCTAATAGGGCAATCGACCTGCTGCAGCTGTAAAAGTGGGAGGACGCTCACCCCCCCATGGTTCCGACGCCCTTGTATATTTTTTAATTGGTTTAGTTAGTGCATTCTTTCTTCCCGCTACCTGCTGCAGGCACTGGGAAAAAAGAATGCACTAATTAAACTAATTAAAATAAACAAATAAATAAGCCAAAATTGTGACCTTTACAACGCCGGCCTGTACGGCGCCCTAGGCGGTCGCCTAGTTCGCCTATGCCTAAGGCCGGCCGTGGATATAACCAAACATGTGGAATGGGTTGATAGCTGTGCACATGTATGTTGATGACATTAGGGTACATGGATCAACAATTCAGACATGGTCTTTCTGCTTAATTGTACATGACAGCAGTAGAGATGGCACAGATTGTTTTGCATGGCTGCACACTGTAAATGAGAGGTAACACATTTATTTGACATATACTTTTAACATTGTCATGCCAATAAGTGAACCCCTACATAAAATCTAAGATGTGCATATCAACCTGTCAAAATAATTATAGAAGCTCTGTGCCACCAGAGCAGGAACCTACCTGGATGGATAGGCAATACTTTGTGGAGAAATCAAGGTTGGTTAGAAGTTACAAAAATGATCAATGCCACAGGTGGACTCAACAGATCCAGAGAGGCCTGCCAATGTTGTTGCTCTGATATGATCCTCCATGCAGTCAACGGGCTCCACTGCTTAGAGAGGGTGAGGAATGCCATTGCAGGTTGGCCACTATTGCCTCCTCAGATGAGACATTGATGTTCCTGTCTGTCATCATAACACTTGCCAGGATTTTCAGATACTGAGAGAGGTACTGAGGCAGGTGTTCTAGTATGCGTAAGCACGCATGATTCTCATTACAGGAGATGACGCTAATAGGGCAATCGACCTGCTGCAGCTGTAAAAGTGGGAGGGCGCTCACCCCCCATGGTTCCGACGCCCTTGTATTTTTTTAATTGGTTTAGTTAGTGCATGCATCTGATGTTCACTAACAGTAAAGCATACACCAACACTAATCGAAGAACCTTCATTCACAGTTCTTACCATAATGTTATATTTATGTTACAGCAGCAGAACTATGCCATGAGCATGACAGCACACTTGATTCAGATGCACAAAAATAAGTGATAAAGCATGTTATCTTACCTACAAAGTGCACACATAACACTGTCAGCAACATACGTAGTGATGTGTTTCAACTGTATAGCCCCATCAACACTGGAACAGTGGCAGGTCATGTGAGTGTCTCCATATTCTGTTAGTGTGATCCATAGCTGTTGTGTATCTCTGCCTCCTGTTATGACTGTGGGCTATGCTCACATGCTGTTGTTTGTGTGTAATTTTAATCTACAGATACATCTTTGTGAAACATTCGCTATGAGTCATCATACACAGACAGACCTAGTAATATTGTTCATATTGTTGTTATAGTGCAATACTATTTAACACATCTGTGATCTATGATATTATTGTTGGCTTTTACCCTACACAGGTACATCATCATGACATCTGCACTGTTTGTCATGTAAGTGTCTCCATATTCTTTTAGAGTGATCCATAACTGGTGTGTGCCTCTGCCTCCTGTTATAACTGTGGAGAAAACTCACATGTTGTTTATATGCCATTTTATAATACAGGTTCCCCTTTATGTCAGATGATACATTCCCCAACCAGTGAGGATGAACCTAGTAGGCAGTCTATATGGTTGCTACATTTCGCAATTGTTATTTACATCTGTACATTTCATGACTAATGTGGTTTTGTTCATCAGCAATGGACACCTGAAATCTGCACTTCAGCATTGTCCATCTGGTATGTATATATATCTTATTTGCTGTGTGTTATACATCAGGTTGAATGCTACATGATGCCTTATGTGTGCTTACTAAGTTGTGTATGCTTGTCTTTTTAAAATGACAGCGTCATTTCAACCCTCATCACTAGTGGTGGAGTCAGTGAAGGACATATCAGGTAGGTTTTAATAGTTGTACTGGCATTATCTGTCATATTTGTTTGATATGTAAATGACATAGCATATGTTTGGTTTATAAGGTCCCTGAATTACCCACAGCCAAATTGACCTGGTAAGTCTCTATTATCATAATCACTGTAGTGATATAGTTTTCCTAAATTTCAGTTCTATGCTGTATCATTTGATTTCTGTAAATGTGACATGTCATCTGCCTCTTTTTGCAGCACGTCCGCAACCTGCTTCATCTAGTAGCCTATCTACTAAACCTGAGGAGGGACATGATGTGCCTTACTCTGACAGCATGGCCAAAGGCACACAGGCCACTTCATTAGGTTCATTATCTAGTCTGGAAGGGGACAGACATGTGATTCATGGTGTAGTCTCTGACAGGCAAGATAATGCGGTCAGCCATTGTGATGATGTGGGGACATTAGATGACAAGCATGATGATAGCTGTGACCCATTTTCCCATGTAGAATCAGGAAATGATGATGACAGTTCCCCACAATGGACCAATACGGTCCATCAAACTACATATGGGACAGTACCTGATGTGCATGGCTGCATGTCAAAGGGTGTCCACTTACTATTAAAGGTACATGAATGTTCACAGTGATGTCATGGCTCTGACCTGCACTTGGCCATTTCACTGATCATGTAGCACACAAGCTACATGTGCTACCTGAAGGTCAGAAGTGTAGATAGGTAGAGGTCATTGCAGCATTCCCTACACAGCATGCCAGTGCATCTCATAAAAGCCTTGTTGTGGTGGTGCGAGAGCAGTGCCATGGTATGAACCAAGTATTACATGAGTTAACTGTACTGAACAGATTACCTCCAGTGGGGAGAGACAGACCTCCCTCTCCTTAGATCCACATGTGCCCAATGGGCATTAATGTCTGTGCTACAAAGTGCACACATAGCTTGTCTTGGTCAATCAACTGTGAGCTCAGAAGTCACTTCCAGATAGACAGATTGCATTACTGCTCCAACCCTTACAGTGTCCCATAATGCTAGTATTGCCACATCCAGCGATACAACATCATGGGCTGAAATCAGTGTGGGCACTCTAAACTGCATTAGAGTAGCATGGTTAGTTGATCTGATGTGTGTCCTGTTGTTTTCTTCTTATCATATGGCAGTGATGACTGCTGTGTTAACCCTGACTAATATGTTTGTTGTTTCTCAAATATCTGATACCACAGTGTTATTTTGGTTGGTTATCTTAACTAGGTAACTTGCATGAAGTTGTGATGTATAGTACATATTTGTCATTGGTATGTTTTAGTTCAGATTTGACAACAGTAATGCTCAATGTGACAGTCTCCATGGTTCTATGTTTGCATGTCTTGCTACTTGACATATATATATTTTCATGATTAATAGCATGCTATCTTAGTAATCCAGCATCAATTACTATATTACACATTTTCTTTGTCTTCTGCCACCCCAGCATGCACAAGTATGCCTCTGTATGCACACCTGTGTTTCTTATGGCATTATAATATGGTACTGCACATGCCTCACCTTCCACACTGAATGTACTTCTGTGGACAAGTTTTCCTTTTTTATCATCATACTGACATGTACTTCCCATGTCTGCCTTCCCCTTTTTACTTGATTCCATACACACATACATATCTGTGTTGCTGTATCCTAAACAATGCTGCATGTTCCATCTTTGATGTTTTCTCACTGTCATTAAGGCTCTGCATGATTAAACATATTCTTACCTCTAGCTGACTCATGTTGCAGCAATAACCTGTGCATTGAAGCATTGCCTTATGTGTGACATTATATGCCACACATGTGATGTGAGACTTGATTGTGAAAATTTTCTTTCTGGTCAGTTCTTGGGATGCTTGTCATTACTCATGTTGTGGCATGCTGTTTAGTGAGTTGTACCACAATGTTGCATATCACTGTGCTATGTGTGATGCATCATTTTTTGTGCATGACACCTGCATTTAGAAATGTTTGTGCTGATATATCCCCATATACTGCAAGGGGATAGATGTATTGTGGTACTGGATATTTTATGGCTACCTTCCCATGCTAGTTATCTGTATGATGATATCCTACCAGTACAATGACACCTTCTATTGTGCATTCCTACATGCCACACATATGACAGAGTGGTCCTCTTTGGTGGTGTACCTTTCAGAGAAATTTCCAGTGGTGATTCTTTCTTCTGTATACTTCCAGATTTGCTCCTTCTTTAGTTGTGTGTATATAGTCTTACAGGCAATTCATATGTTTGTGTTGTGTATGATGTTCAGTGTGGACAACTATTGGGTTATTTCCATCACTTCCGATCTGTGCTGCTGTTGTGGGACAACACAGAGTAAACATCACTGTTTAGTATGTGTGCATTTGTATGTGTGACTAGTCATGATGCCAAGGTATGTGTCAGATGCTGCGGTGTTACTTGAGCTAGGACATATGGCCACATCCTCCATCACCTGTGCCTATTTTATCTCACCCTTTTGCCCTCCTGATCCTACTGTAATGGCTCTGATAGCTCCATGTCTGACATCTGAGGTGCTTGGGAGAGTTCACCCTCATGTACAATTGTGGTGAGCCACCATGTTTTGATGTTATCATGTTGTGTAGCATGGCACACCTGGTGACCATCTGTGATGCCTTTTCTGGTGTTTATTGGATTGTACTCCCAGATGTGTCTAGACATCTGAATCTTGAATTCAGCACACCAAGCAGATGTTCAGTGGTGTTTTGTGATGTGATGTGTACTCTGTTTCATGCATCCTTGGCAGGGGTTAATAGGGCTCTGCATAGTGTCATATGCCAAGGTTCCAATGGATAACCACAGTCATCTGCTTTTAGGGGGATGAGAAGGAATATTTGCTCATTTTGCTTCTTTTTGCAATGTCTGGCTACTGATTACCGTAAAGCAGTGGTCACATACTTACAAAGTAGGAACCACTCCGGTATGTCACCATGTTGGAAAGCAAACCTTAGGGCACATTTCCTCTAGACTGCTACATCATTCACAGTACCAGGGTGTGTTGCCATGGTATTAGTCATGAAGCTGTTTGCAGAGTACACCACCTGACAATTGATTGATGGCCACTCCATTCTATGCAAGTACCATTCAGTATCAGTCACAGCTGGGGGTTATAACTGGGACATAGATGCAGTCTATTGCAACAAGGACACAGGGGAAAGTTGGCTATGGTATCATATTGTTACATTATAATTCTGCACTCTATGGCTGTTGTTGGGAAATGGATGCATTCATCCACCTTGGTGTACATTATTGCCAGAAACTGTGTGAGAATGCAACTAGTAGCTGTATGAGACACTCTTACAGCATCTTCTGTATGCCGCTGAACTGTCCCAGAGGCCAGTATACCTAAACTCAGGAACACTATTGTTTCTATCAGTATTGGGTTATCCCTCAGACTGTGAGCATGTATCTACCAATTATTTACTGTTCAGAGAGCTTGCTTAAATGTAGCCTGGTGTGATGACTGGCTGGCTGTCTTCTGGGATGCATTTGCAGATAGTCCTCTATTATAGCTTGCATTACATGCAAATTGAATTTTTTGAGTTATATTTGGAGAATTCACCAGATTACTTACGAAAATGTAAAATATGGCAGGGTTGAAATAAAAAAAAAACGCATATGTCCTTTGCCAAGTGCTGTTAGAAAACTGTCATCAAAGTACTGTGTCTCATGTATATTGTGTTTGCACACTCATAGGTTCATAGGCTCATAGGTAGGTACTAGGCTATTGGCCCTAGGGCCTATATAAGCCTAGCCAAAAAAGGTACCCTGGCTTTCACCACACAAGAAAACTATTTACTTGTGTCCCTGCCAAGCAGAGGCACAGAGGTGATCGCCAGGGTGAATTTCCTATTTCCCATCCAATCATCAAGATTTTTCTTGAAGAGTGCTAATGAGGAGCTTTGTTTGATATAGATAGGTAGTTTGTTCCAGAGTATGGGAAGTCTCTGAGACAGGAATCTATCTCTCCAGCATGTTCTGTTTATTGTGGTGAGAAGGTTTAGGTCCCTAGAGTGTGTAGCTCAGAGGGATTGGGATTTCTTTAAGTGGAACATGTCCAACAGCTCTGGGTTTGACATAGCTTTGTATGTTAGGCAGAGATCACCTCTGAGTAGGTGATATGCGACGGAGTAAAGCTGGAGTTTTTTGAAACGATCTGCATAGGGCATCTGTTTGAGGTTGGTAATCCTCTTTGTGAGGTATTTCTGTGGCCTTTCCAGTTGTTGTAGATGTCTTCTGAGGTACATACCAAAAGGGGCGTTGTACTCTATAATGATTCAAATGAGTGATGAGAAGAGGGGGACAATGACCTCTTTTTTCCTGGATGAGAAACCTTTTCTGATGAGGAGTGCCACATAGAAGGATTTCCTGACTACTGTGGTGACGTGATAATGAAAGGAGAGACTACTATCCAACTGTGTCCCAAGGTCTCTTATCACACTTTTGGTGTTAAGTAGACTACCACCTATGTGGTAGCTCATGGGTACAGACTTTTTACAAAAGGGGATGACAATGCACTTTTTGGCATTGAGCTTGAGGCCATGGCTTTGATGCCAGGCATTTGTCAAAGTGAGGCCTTTTTGTAAGACGCCCACATCATTACGAGTTATAATTATGGCACCTGGATTGCAGTCATCTGCAAACTTCATTATCCAAAGACCTTTTGTGCTAGCCTATACTTCAGAAAAGTAGATACCAAACAGGAGTGGACCCAGGACTGAATCGTGTGTTACTGCACTTGCCACTGGTCTGAAGTTGGATTTGGAGTCTGCTACTTTCAAAGTGTGGGCTCTGTCAGTGAGCCATTTGGCAACCCATCTTGTGACATAGGGATTTAGACCTAGTTTAGTGAGTTTATCTATAATTCCAGAGTGGGGGATGATGTCAAAAGCCTTGGCGAGATCTAGATAGGCTGTGTGAACCACCTTACCCTTGTCTACAGCTTTTGTGACTGCTTCAAAGAAGTCTATCAGGTTTAGGACTGGGTTGGGTCCAGAGTTTGGAGATTACCAATGTCTTTGTTTATAAGTTCCATGATAATATGTTCTATGGCCTTGCAGACCAGGCTTGTTAGGCTAATGAAGTGGTAGTTCCCCGGTCCATGGTGGCTCCCCCTTTTTGGAGTGGGATAACTATTACTGTGCAGCATTCAGTGGGCACAAAACCTGAGGTGAGGTATGACTTTTTTATGGTGCTAAGATGGGGTGCCAGTTCATTCTGTAGTTTATGTAGAACACAGTCTGGGATGTTGTCAGGTCCCATGGATGTTGTGTTCTTGGTTTTGGAGAGCGTGTTTTTTACCTGTGCAGCCATGATTACAGGAACTTTGCTTTATTCTGGTATAGAGATGGGCCCTTTAGAGGGTGGGAAGGGGGTAAAGTTAGCACTGAACCTATCTGCCAAGATGTTGGCAATATCAGTTGATTCTGTATATTTAGTGCCATTGTGCTGTAACTCAGAGGAGATCTGAGTGTTGCCATTGAGATTTTTGACATAGCTATAGAATGCTTTGTGGTTGCCTTCAGAATCAGTGGTGATTTTGTTTTCATAACTAGCTTTGGAAGATTTTATGAGGGATCTCAGCTTCTTACTGAGGCTGACCAGGGGGTTCCTCCAATCATGGGATTTTACTCTTTTTTGCAACAGTTTCTTCATTCTGTTGTAGAGTTTGTTTATGGCAGGGGACCACCCAGATTGGCTTCATTTTTTGGAGGATAGCATCTTGGTTCTGTTAGGGATAGCACAATCCATGCACTTGTGTAAGTGCTTATAAAGTGCATTTGTGTAGGATTCAGCAGTCATACCTCTATTGTCCATCTGCATGGGTGTCATAAAGTTTGCCACTTCTTTCTTAAGAAGCATGATGTTGGCTTTGGAGAAATTTTTTACGGTGGTTTCCCTAATGGGGGGTTGGGGTGGGTTGTGAATGTCTAGGGTGATTAGCTTGTGGTCGAATCTGACCAAAGAGGATTCCGCCTCTGGTGTGGAACACCAGTCGCCCATGTTGGTAATGACCAGGTCTAGGATATTGCTGCCCCTGGTGGGGTTGTGGATAAGTTGATCTAAGGCATTGGAATTTATGAATTCCAGAAAACATTGAGCAAAAGAGTTGGTACATGAGTAGTTTTCCCAGTAAATGGTGGGGTAGTTAAAATCGCCCGTTATTAGGGTGTTGGGTTGTACCCTAATATTTTCAATTGTATCAGGAAATGAGGAGTGAGAATCCTGGGGCATGGTGAGGATCTGTCGCAAGTTACAATTTGGATTGTGGTCTTGCCCAGAGTTAGTTGCACTTGGATAATCTCGGATGCATTATGCAGAGCAACTAGCCTGGAGGTGTGGATATCCTTAATGAATATGGACATGCCTACACCTTTAGTGTTTTGGTCCAGGTTAGGTGGCCGAAAGGTGTGGTTTGAATTATAGCCTGGTAATGCAGGGGTGCCCTCTGGAACCTTGAACCAGTTCTCTGTCACTGCACATATATCGATGTTTTCCATTTTAAGGAGTGCCTCGTGTGAATGCACTTTGAGGTTTAGACTGCTAGCATTGAGTAGCATTACCCTCATATTTTGCTTGCTTGTACCTGTTACGATGGTGAATTTGTCATTTGAACCTTGCCTAAAAAAAGGCACTATATGGGTGGCAAGAGCCTTGGCCAGTATCTGGAATCCCAAGGGTGACAGGTGCAGACCATCTCTGTCAATCATTTCATCCCTGGCAAACAGATACTGGATCCCCTTAGAATGACACCAGAAACTTAGCCAATTGTTGAAGTCAATCATTTTGTCCTTGTACTGTGGAATCATTCTGGGTGATGGCAGGGTGCTACTCAGGGCTAGGGTCATACCTGCTTGGGCTACAAGATTGGCGAGTTCCTCCATGTCTCTTTTCATGTAGTTCAGGGAGGTACATCTTAGGTCATTCACACCAACATGGATAATGACAGGATCATATTTGTACTTGTTGTGGAGTGACCTGAGTGCATGCGTTATGTGGCGGATTCTGGCACCTGATAGGCAGCTGACAGTAACTTTCTCCTTGTTTAGCCTGGTGAGTGGAACATCAGTGTGCCTGACTATAGAATCACCTATGACTAGATTGTTGGGTACATTGTTATGCCTTATGGGCTGTGGTTGAGTGGCACATTGAGTTTGCGGGCTATGTGTCATTTGGGTTTTGTTGGAGAGGGGTGGAGGTTGCTTGTGTTTCTGCTTTGGAGGGCTCTGTTGCTTGAGCAGATTTTTATTGAGAACCTCTGTGAATGTAGGTGTGTGTTTGGTGTTTCTATGTGTCTGTTTTGGTGGTATAGGTTTTGAGAGACTTTGTGATGAGTGTGGTGTGGTGCAAGTGTTTACCTTCTCTGCTTGACTGTCTAGTCCAGTCTTGGGTGAAGAGAGCTTTGCTTCCAGTTTGGCAGTATAAGTGCTTCTCTCACAGGTTGTAGTGTTGGATGGTAGGTGGAGAGGGTTGCCTGTGTACATGAGGCAATTGCTGTATTGCTCCAAAATCCCGAGATTCATCAGGTAGACAGGAGAAAACACCAGGAGCTGACCCTTAGACATGCCTGGATAGTACTAAAAACTGTTTTCCTCTAGACAAGTGAGGAAAGTTGAGTGCTGTAGTAATTTGTAGCTTATTTAGTGCTGACAACAAGTTCTGAACATGTGCTGAGCTCAAAAACTGGCTAGTTCTAAGGGAAAATTTGAAGAGCACACTTTATGGCACCGGGAATAGTTTAACCCTAGCTAAGCAGTGATGCATAAAGTGTATTTTTTTATATACATAACAGTAGCAAATGAGCAAACTGATTTAAACAAATTAGCCAATTAACCAATAAAAAGCTAAAAACTGAGCCCCGTTCCAGCAGTCTGCGATCAGACAAGTTCTAACTGCACATTCCTACAACTAGGGTGCAGGGGAACCTTCTCCAAAAAAATGGTTTGGTTTAGTGCTCAAATTATACAACCACAGCTAGATTTATCAGGTCTGAATTTAGTCTATGCTACAGCAAACAAGGCATACCAATTTCAGAAAGAAACAGTTCAGATAAGCAGGCACAATAAGCCTTTAACCAGAAACTCCCAGCTCAGAAGGACAAAATCTACCCACTCCTCCCACAAGAGTGCAGACCACACCTTCTTAATTTAAAGTAACTGGCCAGAAGCCCGAGTGCTTAAACCAGAACTAATACACTTTTAGAGTAATAAACACTAAGCCTTCAATCAGAACTCCCAACTTAGAAGGATGTAAGCTACCTGTAGTGCCACAACATTGCAGACCACAAGCCTTCTTAATGTAAAACAACTGATCTGAAGCCCAAGTGCTTCAACCAAAGGCTTAGAATAACAGTTACAATTTAACAGGCTACTAATAAGCAGTAATAAATGCAGCAGAATAAATGCAATTAAGTACTTTTAAGAACAAGCAGCAAAAACAATAAAAGTAATAAAGTAGGAAGAAAGACAAATAAAATAAATGCAGATGAATAAAGTGCAATTTTTTATATAACAATAGAAAACGAGCAAACTGATTTAAACAAATTACCCAATTAACCAGTAAAAAAGCTCAAAACTGAGCCCTGTTCCAGCAGTCTTCAATCAGACAAGTTCTAACTGCACACTGCTGCCACTAGGGTGTAGGGGAACCTTCTCCAAAAAAGATGGCCTGGATTAGTGCTCAAGTTATACAAACAAAGCTAGATTTAGGATGTCGGAATCTAGTCTGTGCTACAGCAAACACGGACCACCAATTTCAGAAAGAAGCAGTTCAAATAAACAGGTACAATAAGCCTTTAACCAGAAATTCCCAGCTCAGAAGGGCAGAATCTAGCCTCTCCTCCCACAAGAATGCAGACCACAAACCTTTTTAATGAAAAATAACTGGCCTGAAGCCCAAGTGCTTTAACCAGAACTAATACACTTTTAGAATAACAGACATTGAGCCTTCAGTCAGCAATTCTCAACTTAGAAGGATGTAAGCTACCTGTCCTGCCACAACAGTGCAGACCATAAACCTTAATGTAAAACAACTGGTCAGGAGCCCAAGTGATTCAACCAAAAGGCTTATAATAACAGTTATAGTTTAGTCAGTCTACTACCAAGCAGTAATAAATGGATCAGAATAAATACAATTGAGTACTTTTAAGAAGATGCAAAAGCAAATTAAAGTGCATTTTATTTCTTTTAGTAAACTGCAATGAGAGAGGAAGAAGGAGCAGAAGAAAAAAATCAAGGTTAAGAACCTAAGTGGGTTGGCCTTCTCAAATGTTCTCTCTGTATTAAGTAGAGTGAACACAAGACTGGGGGGGTGTCCCAGATCAAATTTACAGTAGGAGCGGGCAACTGCAAAGCCACCAACTATAACAACACCACAAGAATAGTGTGGGGGAAAGGGGAAAAAACAACTTTCAGGACAGATGAGAAACTGAAAACAATGCCAGAAAAATATATAAAATAATTCAGTCATGCAGAATTAAGACAATACAGAACTCTGAAAGGTTAAAATGCCAAGAAATATACTTATCGATCAGCAATATATTTCCAGATTGTTTGAGAACCACTCGTGTTTTGGAATCTGGCAGGCATGTGCAGGGTCTACAATTGCCCTATTCTAAATATATAATTACTTTGTCTTGTTATACAGTCTGGTAAAGAGTCACATCCACTACTGATGGGCTAATGGCTTGCATGCTGTGTTGTCTACAACTATCTTTTGCAATCTGGCCTAGAGTTGCACATAAGTACACACATTTAGTACTCTGAAACAAAAGGTTACATATACATCAGTCATAGTGTAAATATAACATAAATCGTTTAACATAGTAAGGTCATATATTAATTTCTGTTTCAGATCCTCTTTTTCACTGAAATGGTGGTCTGCTGCTGGGCAACATATTCTGAGTGCAGTGAGACAACAAATTGGTCAATAGATTTGATTATTATAAGATGTAAATGTTTTTTGGATTGCAGTCTTCTTCTAACATTGCATTTTTGCAATATGTTTCCTATAGTGTAAAATTTCGTAGGATTATAAAATACATGCTGATAACTTTGAATTGATTAAATATGAAATAATGCTATAATTTAAGAGATGCTATTTGTTAAAGTGCTATGATCTGTCTATGGAAGTTTCTGCAAATGTGACTGTTTTGCTGTAACTTTCTTCTAACCTATACAGCTTGAAATATAATAAGTTTTTTTTTAGGATTGTTGGTCATATAATCATCTAGGAAATAGGAATTTTTGAGATGTTCTAATTGGCATTTTGAAATATGATTTTGCTTTATAAACACTTAAAGTTTTTTTATTATTACTGTTGGTTATGTTGTAATTTGTATTATGAGTTAACTTTGATTTTTCATTAATGAGAACACCTGGAATATGGGAATGGCATACTTGTTCAGAAGGAATGCTAAATACTGAGCTAATTTTGAAATGTATACTTTATTTTCTACTAGAACCAGTGGTAAATATGATTACTTTTCTTTCTTTTTTAGGGTTAAATAGCAGATGAGATTTTGTGATTTATCTTTTTAATTTTAAAAGACCTCCTTATAGAATAATGGTGCACATTTATCTTTTTAATTTTAGAAGACCTTCTTGTAGAATAATGTTTCACTTCCCCTACAGTTTAAGGTGCACATACAAGGAATTATTCCTTTGCATCTTGTGCATAATGGATAATGAAATCTTTAACAGTTTTATTCAAATCATTAACAAATATCAAGAAAAGTGTGCTTAAGGTATTTACCTGAGTAATGCCCATGCAACTGCTTGACAGGAAGCGTACACATTTTGCCAATGTATGCACTAACATCTTCCATTTAAACAACTGTGTAATCTATATATTGATTCCTTACCAATAACAGAAGTGGCTGGTTTTGTTAGGATTAGTTAATGTGAGATTGTGTTGCAAGCGTTTGCTAAATCTAAAGAACAGAAATGAGTTGAAAATTTGTGGAATCTTTCAGAATCTGCAGAATTCCTAATAAAAAAAAAAAATCAATAATTAATGAGAAAGGCAATCACAGCCAGTTTTGCCCTAGCTAACAGTAGCTAACAATGGATGCAGGACATATGTGGGGAACAAAAGTAATGCATACAGCCAAGGAAATAGGCTGATAGAAAAATGTGTCTGATGAGGAGAAGAAAAGGGACACACAAGTGGTATGATGAAATAGTGAGTTCTGAGGGAGAGTCAGATAGGTATAGGTAACTTTTTGGGTGGGAGTAGCCCCCCCCCCTTTTTTTTTTTTGAGAATAGTAGAAATGGAAAAGATAGGTAAATATGAGGTGGAGGCAAAACATCCAGCATAAACATATAACAAATATCACAATGACAAATGGTGGAAATAAACCTAAAGGAGAGGTAAGGGACATAGCCAGCACACATTTAGACTATACAACACAGTTGAAGGAAAACAGACTACCAGGAGGGGAATGCATGCCATACATGAAACAATGCAAAAATCAAAAATACATACACACCCATGCACAACTCAGTGTAGAGATATTGCAAACTGTGTGACAGTCATAAAGAATGCATATGACCATTGTTCGGTGTGTGCTGTAGAAAACTAAATGGGAGTGTAGTCACTGCAGTACACATTGGATATAGAATGTAATCATCAACTAGGCTGTCAGCAGTGTAAGTGTAAGCCAAGCAACGGCAAGGATTAGAAAATTCAGTAAAAAAAATAGAGGATAGACTAGAGCTCCCGACCTTGGAAGGGAAAGTCGAACAACCAAGCACAATGCCAAGCAGCAGTACCATAACAAAGCAACAACGTGTCTGTCTGATATACAAATAAGTGTATACAACCCAAATGCAGTCAAAATAGGATCTATATGTCAAAGACATAAGCCATGTCAGGGGCAACATATAAGTGTTGCTGGTATACATTGTTTTATGTGAGAGATGTAATTGAATAGCATGATCCAATCAGAAAGATATGTCAACACACATAAACACACACACACACACACACACACACACACACACACACACACACACACACACACACACACACACACACACACACACACACACACACACACACACACACACCAATAACATGGAATATTATGTAAATGGTGAGACATGTATGAGTAGTGTCAGTTAAGGAATGCCAGGTTGTGCATAGGAAGGAAGAAAACAAATTCCTGGTAATGCTCACTACATAAGTATAAAGTGAACAATGGTGGAACACAATAAATTGCTATCACCTTGCATGCATATGTCTTGCAAGTGTATGATAACTAATGTCTGACTTGGAACAAAGCCAGTTTTCAGCAGAGGCCTAGGGAGAAAGGCTCTAGATGCATGTCTTTTTAACATGGGAGGAAACCAGAGCACCCTGAGGAAACCCACACAAATGCAGGGAGGACATGCAAACTCCACACAGAAGGCACCCCAGCAGAGAATCAAACCATAGCATAACATATGCCATGCATACCTCTCATCTGTCCAGATTTTCTGAGAATGTCCAGACTTTTGACTAATATTTTTGTTCTGTTCCTCATAAAATTTGTGGTTTCTGGATTTTTGTGGCAAATCAGTGATTATTGAATACATTAAATATTTAAAGGCATTTGAGTTTCAGACTTCATACCCTTCAGAAAACATATTGTAATACAAGACCTTTTATTCCAGTGACAAGTTTATAAGAGCAATATTTAAAATATGTGCCTATTTTTGGGGCTTTGTCCCCCCATTATTTAAGGCGTTGTCCAGATTTGTTTGTTTTAAGAGGTTGAACAGTATGATGCCATGTATATGTGCAACATATATAGCCCAAAGCTAAAAGGAGGGAGGGCCAGCAACAGAAAACAGACACAGAATAAAGTCAACAACCTAATCTAAGGAGACACATTACATATGCATGTGTTTATCACGTAGGGATCATAGGTTCACAGGTGTTTACTAGGCTGACAATCACAAGGGCCTTTTTAAGTCTAGCCATACATACCAAATCTCTCGCAAGTTCTAGTACTTTTGATAAGTATAAGCAGGGGCGTGAGAGGTGAAACACTTACAAGTAGGGGTTGGGAAGATGAACCAGTTACAGGCTGCCCATGTCCATTAAAGAAATAGATGCCAAACCGGGGATGAATTTCCTGTTCCCCATCCAATTGTCCAAGTTTCAGTTGAATAGGGTTAATGAGAAAATCTACTTCACATGGATGGGGAGCCTGTTGCAGAGAAGTAGTAGTCTCTGTGATACATATGGGTTTCTCCAGCAGGTCCTATTTATATCACAGGCAAGGTAAGTCTTTTGGACAGGTAATTCCGGAGCTATTTGTTTTAAGAATATGCAGGAGGTTCATCAGAGTAGGTTCTCACATTGCCTTGTATGCTAGGCATATAGCTACCTCAACAGCCTGCAGGAGACAGAATAAATGGATTGGGCCTTGAGGCAATCTGCATAGGACATGTTACTTATGACCTGTATTCCTTTAGTGAGGAACCTCTGTGGACATTCCAATTGTTGGATATGCCTGGTTAGGTTCATGCCACAGGGTGCGTTGTACTCAGTGATAGGTCTGATGAATGCCGAATACAGTGGCACAATGACTTCCTTGGCTCAAGATGCCATACATTTGTTTATAAGATGTGCAGCACAATGATTTCTTCACTACCTTAGACACATGATGGTCAAAGGCTCGATTACTGTCTAAGTGTGTCCCCAAGTCCCTGACTACCAGGTCAGCTCTTAGGGGTGTATTGTCAATATGATAGTTATCAGGGGAGGATGACTTACTGAAGGATATTATGCATTTTTTGGCATTTACTTTTAGTCCATGGCATCAGTTGTTTGTCTGTATCCGTCCTTCCTTCCTTCCTGGAGAACATTTGTGACAGTGGATGATTACCTGACCACTCCAAATGTGCAATCAACTGCAGATTTAGTCAGCCAGAGGCCAGTGACATTGGCCTTGACTTCAGAGAAATAAATGCCAAAAAGGAGTGGTCCCAGGACTGATCACTGAGGGACACTGCTAGTGACTGGCCTCTTTGTAGAGTTAGAATACTCGAGTCTAACTTCCTGGCTCCTGCCTGTGAGCTAGCTGGCTATCCACTGGGTAACATAAGGGTTTGCACCTAACCTATTAAATTTGTCAACGATGTCCAAGAGGGGTATTGCAATATCTTGCCAGGTTAAGATAGGCAGTGGGAACCATTTTGTCCTCATCCATTTTTTTGGTGACATTATCAAAGAAGTCCACCAGGTTCAGTAGGCATGACCTGCCCTTGATTAAGTCAAATTCAGTTGTGTCCAGTGTCTGGAGGTTTCCTATGTCATTACTGGTCATTTACATCATAATTTTTTCCATGGCTTTGCATATTAGACTAGTGAGACTTATAGGGTCTGTAGTTGGCCACCTTTGTACAGAGGGATGACTATTGCTGTTCTCCATTCATGAGGCACTAATTATTTTGGACACTACTGTTAAATAGCAATTCCAGACAGCCTGATAGATCATGTTTCATGCTATTTAGAAGGCATCCTGGGATATTTGCTGGGACCATTGATGCAGTGTTCTTGGCCTTAGAGAGAGCATTAAGGACTGGTACCCTAGTGATAGCAGGGGGAGTTACATTGGAGGTATGTCCTGAGGGATGGTGAAGGGCAGACAGTGGTAAATTTGGAGGTGCATTTGTCGGCCAGTAAGTTTGGTATATCTTCTGGCTCAGTATAGGTGTCTCCATTAACAATGAGCTCTGCACATAATTGTGTATTGCCTTTGAGGTTGTAGACATAGCTAAAGAATGCCTTATGGTTGTCCTTGTCCAGGGAGGCCAAATTAACCTCACATTTGGCTTTGCTAGACATTATTTGTCCTCTGAGTTGTTTAATTTGACAGGAGAGCTTTTATCTAGCTGGGTGCAGCACCTCCTAATTTTTGCAATGATTTTGTTCCTTCTATTATACAGCCTGTTGATGCTGTGATTCCACCAGGGTGACTTGGTTTTTGTGTTAGTTTTGTACTTCTTTCTGGTAGGTACAGCTGCCTCTATGAGCTATTAACATGCTTATGTACAGTTTCTGTGAATAGTTCTGTGTAGGCAGCAATGTTCTCGGGGTTTATGGTGGCTTGAAATTTTACCAGGTTATCACTTAATAGTAGGAAGTTAGCCTTAGATTAGTTACCCAATATTTCAGGATTTGCTGGGGTTCCAGGTTTAATTTTTACTCCAAGGAGACCATTTTGTGGTCTGACCTTAGCTGAGAAGATATTACACTAAGGAGTGTGCAACACTCTCCCATATTAGTGAGGACCATATCCAGTATGGTTACGTCCCTTGTTGGTGTATTGACAATCTGGTCCAGGGAGTTTATGTTTACAAAATCCAGGAATCTCTGTACCTGTATGTTTGGTGTTATATATGATTCCTAGTTAATTGTGGGGTAATTAAAGTTGTGCATAAATATGGTATTGAGTTGAATGAAGAGTGTTCTCAATAAGTTTAAATACATAGTATGGGTTTCTGGGGCCATGGAAGGGGACCTATAGCTTGCAAGGAAGTGGTACTGGGTTTTGCATATGGTGATTTGAATGTGGAGAAACTGAAGTGTATTCACCTGTTTGACCATCTTTAACGTATATTTATTTTTGATGTAAATCGTGACACCTTTAGTCCCTGTCTGTGTAGTAACTGGTCTAAATGTGTGGAAGATGTTATATCCTTGCACTGTTGGTGTGCTTTCCATGGCTTTACAGTGACTACACAGACGTCAGCATTCTTTAAGGTGAAGAGAGCTTCTAGATAGTTGAGTTTTTGTTGCTTAGACTCCTAGCATTGAACAGTAACACCTTTATATTTTCTCAGTTTTTATTTGCTATGTCAATAGCACTTTCAGTTTGGCATTGCCTAAAAAAGGTACTATGGGGAAAAACAATGTTTTAGCTAATATTTGAAAGCCTAGAGGGGAGAGGTGCAAACCATCCCTGGCAAAGCAGCATGGTCTGTTGACCTTCTCCTTCCTTGCTGACAAATATTGTACACTCATAGAATGGCACCAGAAACCAAACCAATAACTAAAGCCATTCATCTTTTGTTCATATTGTGGCATCTTCCTTGGAGAAAGTAAAATGCTGCTCAATAGTAGACTTTTAACAAACTGGGACACATATTCCGAGAGCTCCATGATGTCTTACTTCATATGGTCTAGGGAGGTACATCTCAGGTCATTTAAACCCACATGGACTATGACTGAGTCATACTGGTACTTGTGGTCCACTGACCAGAGTGCATGTTTAATGTGTCAGATCCTGGCCCCTGCTAAGCAACTGCCTATGAGTTTCTCCTTACTCAGCCAGGTAAGAGGGACATCAATGTGTTTTACAATGGAGTTTCCAATGACTAGAATGCTGGATTCTATGGTGGCTTGCTTTATGGGCTTAGAAGTAGAACATCCATGAGCTGTGGCTGTATGTGTTGATGTAGGTGTTGTTTTTAAATAGTGAATTTGGGGTTGCTGAGGGTGTTGTTATGTGTACTTCATTTAGGAGGTCTTTGGGGTTTAGGAAGGCTACACTTAAGTGCCTCAGCATATGTGGATCCATATGTTTGCTTTGAATTGTGTTTGAAGGGTGTAGCACATGTACTACTGACAACATTATTGACATTCGGAGTGCTTTTATGTGAGAGCATTGCTTCCAGTGACAGTGCAAATACATTTCTCACATACCATATCAGTTTGAAAATTGTTTGTCAGTAAACACGAGGTAGTTTTGACATTACCTCAACATGCCCATATCCACCAAGCTGCTAACAGAGATAGTGAGAAAGTTCATATCCATGGCAACAGTCCCTTTATTATTGATTAGACAGCAGGAGTGAGAATACAAAGTAATGTCAGAAGTATTCAATTTGCAACTGTAGGGGCAGTGCTTGTCATTGCAAACTAGTTTTCCTGTGGTTAGCTAGGTATTGGTGAAACTTCAGTAGTGCTTTTACAGAAAAAAATCGCAACTGAAGGTATTTTTGACTATACAGGACACTGTCATACACATTAGTGGAAACTAATAAGTGTAGCCTGATGACTTATGGATAAAGTATTTAGTCAGAGATTCTGAAGTTAGAAGCAAATTAAGCAGTAATTACAGAAAAGAAAAAAAATAGCTTGTCCAGAATGATGACAAGAGGGGAGTCAACAGAATGGTGACTGCCTGACTACTACTGGTGTTGTTCTCACCACAGCTTCATTCTGCTGGGATACAATCCTCCTTCACTTCTTCTCTCACCAGATACAAAAAAGGAACACCAATCCTAAGATAATAAGCAAGCCACAGCCACTTTGGTGATCCACAGTCTAGTCCCAGACGATGTAAAGGTCTGTAGGCTTGTCATAGCCTTTCCCGGTAAATAGCTTGAATAGCAACCAGATGAATCAGGAAGGTCAAACACAGGCACTCACTTCCCAACCAGAATGAGTCAAGAATCTATGCACTCTGCTCCTTCTCTCAGCAGGAGCAAAATATAAGTAAAAATTCCAAACTGACACCTATGAAGCCATTATTAGGCTTTCTGTTGATCCACAGTCCCCATGTAATAATGCTACTATACTCCTTCTATCACCAGAAGCCAACCAGGAGTACTAAACCCAAGATGACTAATGAGATGCAGAATGTAGGCTCTCCAGTAATTGGTAGTCTTGGAGTAGATCTTGCAGATTTTAAAGGTAAGATGGAAAAATGAGTTCATATCCTAAGAACTGCAGTGTGCAATAAGCAGTCAGATATGAAAGAGAGGGCAACTTAACCTTTATCTATCTAAGTGGAGAGCCACTAATTTTAAAAGAGCAAGATAGATTGGAAGGGGGTGGGCACTTTGTATTCTGAGTCTATGGAATACAGTGGATGGCCAATAGATTTATATAGTTGAAAAGGAGTGATTTCACAAAGTGATTGATTATATTGTTCTTACAATAGCCAATAAAAGAGGAGAGAGAAGTAGATATGTGGTTGACGTAAAGTAGGAGGCAGGCAACTAGAAAGACAGTTGAGTTTAAAAACAGAACAGCACAAGGGTGTGAGGGTGATAAAATATTAATTTATATGTGACTAACAAGAGACACGTCTGTGTTCTCTTTCTTAGTTTAAAGTTCTCTGTTGCCAAACGATGGTATGCACTCCCATTAGCTATGAGGAGTATCAGTAACACCTTCTACTTCAAAACATCCTTGAAACAGCACCTCTCCACTCTCTGGCACTGTAGTTGTACTAATTATAATCTTCCTAAAACCTGACTCTTCTAACTTAAATCTAATCAGCTATCTATTTCAGTATTCCAACTTATTCCAATGTATTCCTCCCACTCAATGCTTATTCCTCTCTTATACCTCCCACTCACCCCACTATTCTCTCCCTACTACTAACTTAAATTCTCCCTAGTATTACTCACATTCTACAATTAATGCAACCACTGCTGAAACTTCACTAACCCTCCTCTACCCAGCCTATAATTATACCTCATTCTGCTCTCTCAATATTGTATATATTTTGGAGTCATCTTTCTAACTTCCTATGTCATATTTCAATTCCTTCCATCAATACATTTTTACAATGCACTATACTGTGTTTATACTGCTTATTATAACTGTGTCTGTTTAAGAACTGCTTACAATCTTTGTATTTTACATTACCTCCCTGCATCAGCTATGTTTTCACAATGTACTATATTGTATTTTATACTACTTGCATAAAACTCGTCTTTTTCTAATAACAATTGTTTCCAAATATCTCTGTACCGGTTTCACTTTATAATCTCAAAATACTAAAATATCAAATTTTAGTATTTTGAGACTATAAAGTCGAAAGTGCAGTTACGTGAAACTGCATAATATCGAATGCGGAAATGTCGAATCCACCATTGTGTTGTCACGTTCGTGACATGCAGTGCGGTTTGTGGATTTAGCTGGGGATTCAGGTAAGTGGTGTTCTTGTAAGGGTATTGGATTGGGATTTTAGTGTGTGAGAGTGAGTGTACTGGTGAGTTTTATGTGTTTGTGTGTTTAGTTCAACCTCAGAATTAGTATGTATAGTAGCGGGGGTGTGGGGGTACCTAGGTAGGATAGGTGTGTTTGTTTGTTATGTTGTGTTTGTGTGTGTTGTTTTGTTTGTTGTAGTGTAGTTAGGTAGGTGTATGTGTGCTTGTTTGTGTGGTGGTGTCTGTATGTGTATGTTTGCAATTTTGAATTTCGTGTTTCTGGGTTGTCGTTTTTTTGAATTTTCGGCTTTATAGTCTCAAGATACTGAAATTCGATATTTCAATGTTTCAAGATTATAAAGTGAATCCCTCTGTACCATATATTATATTATATTAATTGCCTTTTGTGGAGATTTTATCCCCGGGCCTCCACTGCAAAAGGGTTCTTTCTGGCCCAATGGACATTCCCAGTAAACAAATTCCCAGTAAATAAATGAATAAATACAACATGCATACATAAATATGCAATTAAAAGCAAAATAAAAATAAAACAAAGTTTACAGGAAATGAATCACAGCATACAAAATATAGGAAGACAATAAAACAACACAAAATACAAGAAAACAAAAACAAACTAACCTTTTCCTCTCAGCAAGTTGTGGCAGTGTCTCGGTGAGCTTTTCTAGTAAAGGGTGATGTGGAAGTCCTCCAAAGCTCTATTGAAGCAAATGGCAAACATATATCAAATGAGCATAGTGGACTGTTGATGGCTATAAACATGTCTGTGTACAATGGGAGTGGATGTGCACCAGGGTTCAACTCTGAGCCCACTGTTGTTTATACTGGTGATGGGCTATATTAGCAATCATGTCATAGGGGACAGATTGACAAAGTTGCTGTATGCAGTTGATGTTGATACAGACAGACTCTGATCAAGAACTTTAGCACAGGATAGGGGAATGGAGTGTACAGCTGAAGGCACATGGGATGCAACTTATTACAGATAAGACAGTGGTAATAGTAATGGCAAAGAAATTTGGGAAATCATAAGAAGTTGAGAACTGAAATAGAAGGGAAGATAGTGGAACAGATTAATAGTATCAGGTATCTGGGAGAAGTGGTCGAGGAGAAGGGAAGACTGATTGAAGACATCAAAGCTAGAATAAAAGGGGCTGCAGCCAACTGGCATAGAGTGTCAGGTATAGTGTATGACAGAAGAATTCCAAAGAAGCTGAAAAGTAAGGTGTACAAGACAGTGGTGCAACCAGTACTGCTGCTATGGTACAGACACCTGGGCAGTAAAGGCAGAACAGATACGGAAGCTAGAGCTGATGCAAAAGAAGTGCCAGAGTAGGGTGGCAGAATGCACACTGTGGGACAGAAAAGAAATGAGGACATAACAGCAGAAGCCAAGGTAGCTCTGATTGCATAAATGATAAAAGAGAACAGACTGCAGTCATCTGGGCACATGTGTAGAAAATCAGAAGACAATCTGGTGAAAAAGATTTGGGACAGACAGGAAGAAGGTTAGAGGAAATGAGGGTGTTTAGCAAAGAGGTAAATGGATTGTGTGAGAGAAGACCTGTGATAGTCGGGTCTATATCAGAACATCGAATATTAAAACTTTGAATGTTCTGATATCGAACACTATTCAGCGATCACTAAGAATAATGAAGCTGCAGAACAGTGAATTCTTTCCTCGGGAAAGAATTTGGTTGGCCGTTTCTGTGGCTTCACTATTCTTAGTGCTGTGGTGGAAAGTTATGGGTTGGGTTCAGGAAGTGTGCAATTGTTTGCACATTAGGGTTAGAGGTGGGTTAAGTGAGTTAGGGTTAGGGCACGGTTTAGGTGTGTGTGCGATAGTGACAGACTTTAGGGTTAGGGGCGGTTTAAGTGAGTTAGGGTTAGGGCGCAAGTTAGGTGAGTGTGCGATAGTGACAGACCTTAGGGTTAGGGTTTGGTTAAGGTAAGTGGGTAGATAGTAGTGTATGTTTAGTTTAGTGTAGGAATTTAAGTGTATGTGTGTGGTTGCTGTTTGTTTGACGTGCTTGTGTTGTGTGTATATGTTTCAGAGCCGCAAATTTTTTCCATGGGAAAAAATTTGCTGTTCTGAATGTTCGATATTTCATGTTTAGATGTTTTGGGGCCAATGAAATAGAGTCCGCTATTTTCATCTTTTGATAACGTGATATAAACACTGACAGTCAGGCATGAGTGTCAAAGCAGGCAAGAGTGTGGCATTATACTAAATGATTGGCCCATTGAGGGCTGAATAGAGGAGGAAAATCACATCCTTAGATCTAGGTACAATCCCTTTGTTTACAAGATGTGGAATATAGAAGGATTTTTTTACAACACTGGACACATGTTGGTTAAAAGTTGGGTCACTGTTCACAGCAGTTACAAATATCCAAAACAACTGGATCAGCTCTTTGGGGTGTATTGTCAATGTGGTATTTCTCTGGGGAAAATGACTTCAAAAAAGATTTAATAACCTTTAGAACCACACCTATTTCCCTTGAATTTTAACTTCTTTACAAAATCTTGCCAGGATTTTGAAATAACCTGCTTTTTCTGACCATCTAATATGTAGGCCTTTTAGGTTATACACAGGTTTTCCATCTCTTCTTTATACCGCTCTTCAACTTATAACCCAAACCACCACAGTCCAAAATTATTTCAAATGTTGCAAACTTACTCTCTATCACCCCATCTTGAATGGCATTCCGGTAGTATTACCCTGCACCTCTGCAGTTGTACAGTATAGATAAAGTCATAAATTATTAAACTTTCTTATCTGACAGTGCTCAATGAGCCGATGAAGTGCCCCAAAAACTGAACCAAAATCTGAACTTCTGCATCTGAGCTGAACTGCCATAATAATGATGATACTTCAGTTTTGAAAATTCACATATAATACATTCTTTCTGCAAAGGTACACTTTAAATTGATCCCGATTATCATTATTATTATTATTATTATTATTATTATTATTATTATTGTTGTTGCTGTTGTTGTTGTTGTTGTTATTATTATTTCATGTGGCTAATCTGTGACTGTCTCCTAACTGTCTGGGCTAGATTCCAAAAGATATTTGCCAGACAGCTCAGCATATCTAAGGAAGACTTCAGCACATCAGCTGTGGATGCGATTTCAGAGGATACCCCACAAGCAGTCCAAGGATTTAACTATTTACTGTAGGATAATAACACATCTTGTGCATGCCCGTTGGATTTGAAACACATCATGCATGACCAATGCAACTTAAATGTGACAAACTGCAATGCAGACTCTGATTCCAAAATCCTCAGCGAATGTCATACAAAGCAAAAAAGGAGTCTACAGTTGCATCCAGTTGACAGTCACCATCTAGGCTGGACTGTATCACCAAGTCTGTGTTCTGTGTTCCAGGGATCATGCTACCATACTGTGACACATCAGATTCCACATTAGGATCAGTGGCCACACTAATGCAGGATAAAGGCAGTGGATGTGCTAAAAGAAGAGACAGATGACACAGTCAGGAAAACATGCTTATATCACATGCTGTATATCATTAATGACATATGCCACATATATTTCACTACAATGTTACAGGTAATAATGACTTACCAGGAGGTCTTTTTTTGTATACGGGATATGACACCTATATAACAAGCAGCTAATAATTATCTTACATGTGCAGCATACATGACATATGTGAAGAATATAGGCATAACACACATCTGACATGTCCTTGTGGGAAGATGATACCAGAGTACCGGGATACAATGCAACTGTTGTAGTGACACAAAGATGTAAACACATCATTCCTAATCACATCCTTGCCAGCATGGACCATTCCAATAGATGCTGATGGTTCTCCTATGCAGAATTAGAAGGGCACAGTATTAATGGAGGACAACAACAGAAATAACAGCAATGACATGTATGAAAGAGAGGTAATAGCATACCAGTGGCACCCTTCCAATAAGGTGAGTTCATGTGTCAAAGTGCCGATCCTACAGTGGGAAAAAACAGACAAAGCAAACAAAGTCATGTATGCAGGCACTAACATAGTAACATGATGACATATACAACACAGAAACAGGGTCTGCTGATACTCACATAAATGGTGCACCTGTTGGCCAGATGTCCCTCTGTAGAAAAACAGCAACATACAACATAGGTCTGCTACATATTGCTGCAGCTTATGAACATGTTGGGGAACCATACCTGGTCTGTCTGTAGGTATACCTGCACAGCTCATGCCCCCAGAAGCTGTACCCATATTTTACAATGTGAGGGGAAATAGAAATATGACAGCAAACACCAACGGCATGACAGGAGGCTGACACGATAACAGGCAATGGTCACAGTAACAGTATAGGGAGTTATTTACCTTCCGTGTCTAGCTGCTGTGCAGAAGTGGATGGACCCGTGCAAATGAATGCAGACAATATTACACATGTTGGTTGCACTGTTATATATGTACTAGATTTGTAAGGCTACATGTCATTGTACTTACATTGGTTGTTATCACCCTGTGTGGACCCATCTGCACAATGAAAACTGCTGCTGCAACACAAAAATGACAGTGCATAAATATGCATGCAACAGTAACATGTACTGATTTACTCTATATTCATCAGTTGACAGATACATGTACGGCCTGGAAAATCTACCTCTATCCCATTGCTGGGTATGCCGTGTTCCCTGCATGCCTTAAGCCGTGATGCAAGAAACAGTGTGGTCTGATCTGGGGGTGTCAGTGGTGGGCCACCACTGGTTGCAACCCTTGACCTCTCATATCGGTGTACCCTGTTAACTGCAAGAAGAATCATGGAATCATGTTAGAGCACTGTTAGTGGCAGGCCTCCCAGGATCTATTGTCACCACCCCACAGCATTAACCATGTTGATGAGGCCAGTCTAGACTTCACTCCTCCATACTGTATTTCCTGCCCATCCAAGGAGTCTCTGTCAATGTTGAGCAGAGCATCTATTTTAATTTCATTCTGCTGTGGGGAGAAATTGTTGCTCCTAGGTCTGTTTGCCATATAAAAGACAATTATATGCACACGGTTAGATTTATGTGAGAGCCTGCATGCAGAGATGATTATGTGGACAGCCCATGCCACTGTAAACCCTCTGCAGTCCAAGGCAATGCAAAATTCTAGGAAATAGTCTCTTTGCTGTAGAGTACAATGACATATAAAGTATATGTGATATGAAAATGATGCATGAATGTAAAACATTTTGAACAACAATAACAACATAGGTTGTGATATCTGTGGGTATTTGAACTGATTCTAGTGAATATCACAATAGTGGAGGTTCAAACACAACAGTATTGTGCCAATGGAGTTGCACACTTTCTGTACAGTTCATATTAACATACTACACATATGTGTACAACAGAAATGTGTGATGGCTACAGCTGCAATGCAATTTGAACCTAAACAGACAACCTATGTAAAAAAAAAAATAATCATATGAAATATTATGCACGATAAGCTTATATCAACACAATCAGTACTGAGCAGTGAATGCCATCCACATTAGCAGACAGCATTGGTAACATTATCAATTGAACAACTTTCCAAAAGCATTGAACAATCACTGTATTGGTAAGCAGGCCACAGACAGTACATAATAACCAGACATAAACACTGATTCTCTTTGTATTGAGTCAGTAGTTATAATGCTTGTTTTAAGAAGCGTTAATGAATGAATATCTATAATGGAAATATGAATACATATTATATAGCAATATAAAGATAATGTTGGAATCCATATTTTCCAGTACATGTACCACATAGTCTATCGAGTCAGCAACTATATATACAGAAAATATGTGAATATGTCTATATGTAATGTTCATTTGCACTATTTACATCTGTCTGTACAACTGCATATGGAAAAGTATTGCATGTTACTGATGCAGGTGTAACCACCTGTATGCATGAAGATCAATCCCACACCTCTCCAGTAAGTCAGAAACATTTTTTATAATGAATGTATTTTCCATAAATGCATCAATTTAACCATATACATATATTTTGATAAAGAGTAATACTGGCATATGTCTATAAGGAGTTAAGCATTTCGCAATGCAGCAATGCTAGTAGCTGCAATATTACCTCTGCAGCTACCTATGAGTCAGGTACAACTGAAAGTAATACCAGCTATGTGCATACATCTTTTAAGCCCCATTTGTTCCAATAATAATTAAAGACATTCATTAAAATTCAAGCTGTTGGAATCCCATTTGCTCAAGTCCATGTAAGTTCTTGAAATTCAGCACATTAACCATTAGCTTTGCGTAATGGGGAGGTGCTACATACAAGTACCTAATAGGTATTGTATGGCACCATATGTAGAACATGCCTGTTGTCTTCCAATGATCTCATTACATGACATAAGCACCACTATTAAATAGTGATTTTGATACACTTATAGATCAGCCCATTGCTGTCTGTGAACTCAGTGGGACCTCACTTAGTTAATTATTGAATTGTGATATAGCAACTTTCTAAGCATTATCATCAAGATGGCTACATGCAGAAAGTTTCAACATGTCTAGACACCCAATTGGACTGAGGAGTAGATCACCTAGATGCTGACCATCTGTGCTGAAGTGGATCATCACATGAGGGCCAGATCATGGAACTTCACATCAACAATGTAAGGGACTCTAGCAGACTGGGGTGCAGGTTCACAACTGCTATGAGTACCTGAATAAGAGGCATGCAAAGTAGTTTTGCTGGAGAGTCGCTGAGGTGTGGAGACAGCCTGTGGGTGCCTACAGTATGTTTCACAATGCTCTGTATAGCTAGAGATTTCTAAGGAATTTAGAGACTTTGCTGTGTCCCAGATGTATCAGATATATGCCTTTTAAAACAATTAAGTAGTTCTGACAATTAGGATAATTAAGAAGGCAAGGTTATTGCTCTCCCTGCAATTATGGGTTCTATTCTCATGGGGTTAATTTGCTTAATATTCTTCATGACATGATATTTAACATTGTAAATGTATCTGTCTTTCAAAATTTAAGGACATCATTTCACACATAGAATATGGTCATGTTATCACTAACACCTATAGTGCCTAGGCTGCTGATGACTATGTATCCCACCTGTCTATGTGTGAATACTAATTTAGAAATACCTTTGTTAGTCTATTCTGCTGTAAGAAGTGCACATTATTATTAAAGTAATATTTGTTTAACACAAGACAGTGCATGTCCGACTGGCAAACATATTTTCTACATTATACAACTTGATGATATCTGGCAACTTTGTAAGCTATAGCGTTTATGTGTTGGATGTTTCCCTATTCATCCATTATCCACAGGAATGTAGATATCACACAAAATACTAGCATGTTCAGAAGAAAGCATGATGGCTGCTGGCCCATCCTGTAAAACAACAGGCCAGCATGCATATATCTTATTTAAGTGTGGGTTCAGTTCCACATGGGGAGAGCTCTCATTATGCTCTGATCATTGTGTCTTTCAAACATTTTCAAAAATACTGTTCTACATACCTGCTTATTGATATTAAAAGTGATTTTCAACATGCTTACAATTATCTTGATTATTCATCAGATTTCTATGAATATCTCCATAATCCACAATGCTCTTCCCAGAGCACCTCTTTTACTACAGTGTTGTGGGTAATGCTTGAAACATACTAGGACATTTCTGCCAAAAAAATTTTGTGGAATATGTTAAAATTAGCAATTTGAATTTCCTGTATAACTGTGTCATTCTTTATTAATCTGAATTCAACAGCATTCTCATCCTTATGTTTGTCGAGACTGAGATTGTCAGAAGTACATTTTGACTGTAGAACTGGGAGATGGCCTAATACCATGGATAATTTTGAGTTATAATTTTTATTTTGCCAATAAATACCTGTCCTCAAAAATAAAATACATTCATGTGTCCATGATGTACATCTCTTTGCAGTGATCTGTTAACAGCAGGTATGTGTTATATGGCAATGTTCTACTCTCTTAGAAATTAAAGTTTACAGTTAGGGTTTTCTGTTGTGATCGCTGTGCTGACATGCTTGCAATTTTATTTTCATAAATGCACAATACATTGTACTTTTTGTAAAGCATACTAGTATCACATACCTGCACATTAACATTTCCAATTTGTTTTACTGCATTCCCATGATATGATTTCATGCAAGATGGGTTAGCTATGCAGGTAAGTGTCAGGATTAGAGTATAGCTTAGAGTGGCATATTTAAATCTCATGTCCTCCCAGCTGTGTTTAATTTTGTTCCAAGATGAAAATAACCGTGTAACATTCCAAAACTGTATATGTGGATTCTGTGATGTTCCTCAAGTTAAAGCTTAGAGAACTTAACCTGAGCAATATATATCACTGTTACGTTATACCTACATAATTCATACATGGTATTTACTCTTTGCAGGTGATAAGGGCCGTAGCTGTAATCATGCCCTTTGCATTGAACAGATCCACTAGTTGGAGGAGTAGTGCAGGGGGAGAGGTATGTTGATTACTTTGTTTTTGTAAATAAAATTGATGTGATCATGTTACAAGCTCATATTTTTGAAATTACCATGTATACTACTACGGAGGACTACCCATAATGCATGATTAAGGTAAGTGCAATATTCAGACAATACCTGTGTTTGCAAGTAGGAATTACATAAACTATATTTACATATCATTTAGCCTCAAACCATGTTTGCTAATAAGTTTTGAAGTGTAGGCCACAACCTAAATGACAGTCATTTATGTGTGACTGTCACAGTGCTTTTAAGGGAGATGCTTCCCATATAATTTTATTAATGCAGGTGTTGGCTGTGGTTGTCTGGAAATGATCTGTTGTGTGTAATCTATTGAATTTACATACTCAATGGGTGTCTGCAGTATCAGTGTTCAAACTGTTGTTGGACAATCTGACATACCTTTCAGTTCAAAATGGGGATTGCATCTGCCTACAACACCTTTGATGGTTTGGTTAAACCATACTTGTATCTTGTCTTTAGGAATACTTGGGTATATAGGTATTTCTTTTCAACATTTCTGTCTGTTTCATAATCAGCAAGCAGCATTGCATGGTTTGCATACTGTAGGGTAGTAATTGCTAATGAATCTATGTAGAGCACTCATATATTTGTAGAAAAATGATAGTTTGTACAACATAAACTAGATTTTCATGTGTCACAGGCTGTCACTGTGTTTAGGACTGCACATTATCTCTAGTGTGTTGCATTGTATTCCAAAAATTGATTGAAGGAGGGGGGGGTCAGCCGATGACCATGTTGTCTCGCTCAGCTGTTTTGCATATGGCTTTTATATTTCTCACTGGATTGTCATCTCAATATATCTTCATTATAACGATATGTTAATTGGTGGCAGGATAAATCACTGAGGCATACATCAGTATTAAACAGTGCATGTCTGACTGCTACGGTTATGTTGTCATTTTCCCTGTGCTATTTTGCAAGACAGACTTGTGTGAGCATTGGATGACATAGTGTCATCGCATGCTGCTCTTCAAATGTCCGGCTATGTAAGTGTTTTGGCTTTGCTTGTACTTGTCACACATAATGCTGACCATTAAACAAGTGTTCAGGTCATGTCAGGATTTCCACTGGTAAGCTGTGTTAGGCATGTCATAGCATGACTTTGCATAAGCTGGTCACATTGTGTGATAGCTACAGTGGTCCTGACATATTCCAGTATTGAAAACATCCATAAATGTAGATAATAGGACATAGGGAAGGTGTTGTGTCTATGCAAATCCATCTACTAGCAGCAAATTTGTTAATTATAATTGTCCTACATAATAATTGTTAGCCATTTCATCTGAGAATGCATTTGTAATCAGACCCACAGTGTATGATGAAATACCTTTATTCTCATATGCAGACAATGCATATCAATGGGATGCTACTTAATGTCTGTTAGATTGCAGATGTGCACATCAGTTTCAATTTAATGTCAGCTATGATTTTCACAGGAATGTGTGGAGTGACAGACATTTGTTTTTCAGTTATAGTTTTGATTATTGACATACATGACATATTGTGGTACAGTTGACTATGGCCATAACATATTCCAAGGTTTCATGATGACTGTTTTCTGCCTGTTCATTGTATCACATGGGATATGTTATGTAGTTATGTAGTATCAGGTATGCATATGTAATTTCTGCCCTGTGTTGTGATTCACCTTGACAGAGCAAGGGATCCATGGAGACTCACACATCAGACATCAGTGATGAGTGCATGCCAGACCATTGCCAGAGTCCTCTGATAACAATCACGACCATGATAAAGACAAGAATGACGACAAGTAAACTGGACCTATATGCACCATCATCCCTGCTGCACCCTAGAAGAGACAACTCCAGGCACCCCAATGAGACAATTATCAGCAGCAGATCTAGGAGGTGGTGAATTATGTGTTTTGCACACAGATGAGAGACATGATGGGGAATTTCTTCCAAGACATGGCATGGGTGATGTGTGACTCATTCATTAAGATAGCCCAAGAGATCATTTGTGATGTTCATCCACATCAGGGTGGTCCTTCTGCTCCATAAGTACTGTCTGTGTGATCCAACTGTGTAATGCTGCCACCATGGTGTTTGCCATATCAGTGATTGGACTGTATATGCACACCTGTGCATGCATATCATTTTGACTTCATGCTTATGTGATACAGGTCCAGATTTATGTTGCAGATGCCGTATGACACTTAGCATTTTGTTTCAATGTGTGCATGATTCACTTTACAACATTAGACTTTCATTCAACATTCAGCTGTCCATAAGTTTGACAGTTAATATGCAGCTACTGCTGCAACAATTCCAGTGTAAGCACCTATGCTACTGACAGCAACTCAAAAACAGCATGTTGCAAATATTCCACCAATACCACAGTGGTAGGGGTATGATTTGTGGATTGTTACGTTATGTATGTGCAACAAAAGGACATGTCCTTGCCCCTGTGTTTTGGATGACAGTTATCATGTTGTCTTATTAGCATACTAGCATTGTCTGCGGCATGTGTTGGCATTGCTGATGCATTGTTGTGTCCTATAAATGTATTGCCTACATATGCAGTCCTCCTTTACTGAATGCATATACGATTAATGTAATGTTCATTTATTCACCATGGTAATGATAATTTATTCATTAACAGTGCAGTATGCTGTCTTCAGCCTATGATACATTTCCACAGCTGCCCCTTATTCACATAAATTCACACATTTTGGCAAATTGTGTACACATTCAATAATTTATATACATCTTCAAATCCATAGAGAAACACCATTGTACCTTGGAACTTTGAACAATCAATGATTTCATGTTAATGTGCTGTAATGTTGCTCACAGGACTGTCCTCTGCTCACTAATAACCACACATGTTGTTTTACACTGGCATGACAGTATACAGTATGTGTATGTTCTACAAATTCTTAGCTAGCTTTGCTATGCCTGTTGCTGCTATATGATTAAACAATACTGTGTGTGTGTGGTTCATACATACCAATTTTAGATGTCATCAGCAGTGATCTCTGCCCATGTGGCATACATTGTCCATTTGCTTCAGTGTAGTTTGGGTTGACTTCAGCACCATCCTATGTGGTGTGCTCATGCATTTGTAATACATTAACTTGCATCTTGCTGTTTTACTTTATTGTTTACCTATGGAGATTTGATGCCATATCTTCCTCGATGTGGAACCATGTTGTTTACCTGCCTTCCACCTTTGTAGGTATGTCATATATGTTGCATATATGCATGGTATATGTCCATTTTATTTGGAATTCTCATCCATTGCCATGTATTTTTTTTTTTTGTTATAAGATCAATGTGCGCCAACTCTATGGCCATTATACAGATGCAGGACATCTGCACACAAATCACTTGTGGCTACTTGCAATACATCATTGTTCTTGTTATACTTGTGTGTTACATATTAACCAGTGTACATGATTGAAATTCACGTGCACTTACATAACAGTAATGATAGATTTGTGACTACACATTATTATTGCATATCAATGATGTGTGCATATGTACTGACAATGTTTTCAGATGATTTCCTACTAGGGCACTGAAGGTCATACATGTACACCTACACCTGTCTGTTGCCTTGACATAGCATATGTGTGTGTGAGTGTTATATGCACTCCATTATATGTCTGTTTGGCTTGTGTGCATCTACATTAGTAGGTAGCAGCTAGTTTTCTGCTTTGCACCAGCACTGCTGTTTGGCACTGTGATTGGTTGTTTGGCTTTTACATGCATGGTCAAAGGTTCTGTTCTGTCCTCAGCTTATATTATCCAAAATTCCAAGGACTGCATTTGCTCATCTGTGATGTTGCTTGGCTTACACTTACACTGCTGACAGATTACATGGACATTGCTTTATTTATGCAATGTGTACTGTGATTCCTGTTTAGTAACATGCAACACGCAACTACAATCATTCATACACATCCAGGTATGACTGTCACACAGTTTACAAAATGTCATAATGTACATATGTATTTCTGCATTTTACCATGGCTGGTATGCATCCTCACCCTGTTTATTAGCTTTCCATTGTCTATATTGTACAGTGTGCCATCTGTATAATTTACCTTTCCTTACTGTTTATTTCCAACATTTGTCTATCATATGTTGTGATATTTGTTGTATCGGTATACCTGCTGTGATGGCTTTCTTCTCCTCTTTTGCTATCTTAACCTTTCCTTCTCGTCTTAAAAAAATGGGGCCTATTCCTACCACAAAAAAAAAAAAAAAAAACACTGCCCATGCTGCTCTGACTGTTCTTCAGATTTTCCTGTTCCAACATCCCTCTTGTATGCCCCTCTTCTTTACCCATACCCATATCTGCTTTTTAATCTCCCACTTCCCTTGCCTGTGTGCATTACCTGTGTTCTCCACACATGTCCCAATCCTATTGTACCTGTGTTCTCCACACATGTCCCGATCCCGTTGTTAGCTACTGTTACCTGTGGCAAAGTAGCCATGATTGTCTATAGCCTTTATTAATTTTTTTTTTTTTTTTTTTTATGAGAAATGTTACTGATTTCATTGGTATCCATAAGAGAGAATTAATATATTTTAATAATATAGGACTTACTGAGATATTTTATAGTTGGCTCTAAGCTTACTGGAGAGAGAGAGATTCTGTTGTATATAAGTATTTATGAATGTCAGGCAGCTTAGACTGTGATAGGATTTCCTTAACTTTGATAGTGTACATCACACTTTGTAAGACATTTTTTCATGCTGGATATACAGCACACTGTTATTACTGAGAAATTATGTTATGTGCCAAGATATTCTAAGTTCACTGATGCATATTGTGGCATATTTATATATTACAGGCTTATCCATGACTTTTGCGCTGATATTGATGCAATGCACCAGATTCTGTGAACTTTACATAATCTAGCCTTCTTCCTATCTCTGTAAGGTCACTTTGATAAAAATGCTTTCTTGAGAATCTGAGAGCTTGTACATCTGTCTTTATCATTGTCTTGGCCGAAAGGTTATTCATTAAACATAACTCATCTGTACCTTTCCACTGAAACTGCATCTACTAAAGCTGCATGTAAAATGTAACATATAAAATGAAGATATAGGCCTGCTTCAAAATCACTACATTTCCAAGCCTAGAGACAAAGAGAGAGCTGTATTTACATAAGATCTGTTCTAACAAAACTGTATTTATGTAAATTCTGTGCGTATGCCCTATGCATATGCAGGAAAATGAGGCATCCCCTATTTCCTCTCTATCTTTTAACTACTAAACTTCGCTTAAAAATCCACCATCCCCATTCCACCGATCATCACATCCTCAGTCTCTTTTGGATATAGTCTTACAAAGAGAAATTAGGTAGGGTAAGCATCACTGTATGTGAAAAGACACATAGGAGTTATTATTTTGACTGCATTAATCTTCCCCAGTTGTGACAAACCCTTTGTCATCCTCACTTTCATTTATTGTACTCTATAATGTGCCCTGATGAGATTGTTTTGAAATGCACTTGCCAGTTTTGGTCCCATTTCCAATCTTAAAAAAATATGTTCTAGTTTTTCCTGGGATTAAAATATTTTTCCCTTCTCTTAATGAAGTGCTAAGAAAGTAGAACATTCTTTAGTGTGTTGCTTTATAATGCTATCAGGAATTCAAACTTCTCAAAAATGTCTATAGTCTCCCTCCACAATAAAGAAAATCATTCACCATCTTTGACTTTGTTATGGTCCACATAGGATATCAGAGGATATCGGACAGTAGGCCAATAAGATTGGGTATATACCCTTGTAGGAGCTGTAAAGCATGTCATTTATTGTCTGGGAGGAATATATTTATAGATCCTATAACAGGTCATAAGTTTACACTCAATTTCTATGCAGATTATAGGACTAAGAATTTAATTTATTTGGCTCAATGCAAATTATGTACTTCTTTCTATATAGGTAAGACTAACAGTATGTCAAAAGAATGTGTTTTGCAGCATTTGTGTGATATAAGAAATATGAATATGTTGAATGCATTAGCTACACATATTTTTTACAATAAGGATCATTCTTTTGTTTTTACTGTTTTTCAACTTGTTCCTGATATTATAAGAGGTGGTGATTTGATAAAAAAACTGAGGAAGTAGAGATGAAATGGATCATTGCTTTACAAGCTGACACACCACCAGGAACTAATTCAACTATACCTTGAAAACCAGCCCTGAGATAAAGGGTGCTATGATATTGAATTAATTGCATCTCTTCATTCATTGGTTCCCATATGTTTTAAACTGTTTAAAAATGCTTTGTTTTAATTTTTATGAGGATCTGGTGAAGCACTAGTAGTGCGAAAGCACTCATCCTTCTATGTGTTTATTCATTTGTTATAAAGTTTATGCCAGCAGCTGTCGTGGTTACTCTTATTTTTAATTTTTTATTTGTGCATTTGGTATGTGTTGCAGTTTGTTCTTTTCTTTTTGTGGTTGACATTAAATATGTTAATTCTGGAAGCATTCCGCAAAAGAATTCCATTTTTCTCATTTTTGACTTCTTCAAAAATTGTTTTACAGTCATCACCAATTCTTCTCTAGTTCAACCAGTTAAGATAAAAAGACCTTGGGAAAAGCACAAATCTTGCCTCATTTCTCTGTCTACGGCAAGTATAGGAGACACAATCCACTTTCACTAATATCTGTCATAGGAGTTGTATATATTGCTGCAACCTATAGTCAGAACCTATGCAACCTACCCTTTGTCATATAACTTTGCCTATAAATTTACTAGCTATAAACTCAAAAGCTTATTTACATATTACAGGCTTTGGTGAGTTTATCAACAATTCCTGAGTGGGGAATGGTATCAAAGGCCTTGGCGAGATTGAGGTATGCTGTATGAACTTCCTTGCCCTTATCCACAGCTCTGGTGACTGACTCAAAGAAGTCAACTCGGTTGAGCAGGCATGATCTACCTTTCACAAAACCAAATTAAGTGGGATCTAGAGTTTGGAGATTCCCTATATCCTTGTTAATTAAGTCCACGATGATACACTCCATACCCTTACATATCAGACTTGTCAGGCTAATGGGGCGATAATTCCCAGGGTCTGTAGTTGCTTCCCCTTTATGGAAAGGAATGACTGTAGCAGTGTGCCATTTGGCAGGGACAAAGACTGAGGTGAGGCTGTGACTGAACAGGGCACACAGATGTGGTGCCAGTTCACTTTGTAGTTCATGTAGAACACATCCAGGGATATTGTTGGTTCCCATGGAAGCTGTATTTTTGGCCTTGGACAATGCAGCTTTTACCTGTGCTGCAGTAATGCTGGGTGCCTGGCATTCCTCCGGTATTGTGGTTGGTCCTTTGGGAGGAGGGGTAAAGTTGGCACTGAATCTGTCAGCCAGTATGTTGGCAATATCTCTTGACTCAGTATAGAAGGTACCATTGTGCAGTAACTCAGAGCAAACCTGGGTATTTCCATGGAGATTCTTGATATAACTATAGATGGTTTTGTGGTTGTTTTTAGTGTCTACCACAATTCTGCCATCATAGCTGGCTTTAGATGTTTTGATGAGGGATCTCAACTTTTTGTTGAGGCTAATAAGGTAGTTTTTCCAACCTAGGGACTTCTCCTTTTTCTGCAACAGTGTCTTCCTTCTATTGTAGAGTTTATTAATGGCAGGGGATCACCAGATTGGCTTCCTTTTTTTGGAGGAGAGTGTCTTGGTTCTGTTGGGTATGGCTAGTTCCATGCATCTATGTACATGTTTGTACAGTGTATGGGAGTATGATTTGACAGTCACGCATCTATTTTCCATTGACATGGGTGCCATGAAGTTAGCCACCTCTGTTTTTATGAGCCCAAAGTCAGCTTTGGAGAAGTTTTTCATGGTGGTTAGCTTTGCAGGGGGTGTGGGTGAGATGTGGATTTCTATGGTGATTAGTTTGTGGTCGGATCTAACCAGGGAGGAATTAACTATTGGTGTAGAGCAATGGTTGCCCATGTTAGTAATAACCAGGTCAAGGATGTTGCTTCTTCTAGTGGGGGTAAGAATGATCTGGCCCAGGGCTTTGGAATTTATGAATTCCAGGAAGCATTGGGCCAGTGCATGAGTAGTTTTCCCAGTTGATGGAGGGGTAGTTGAAGTCAAATAGTATGAGAGTGTTGAGTTAGACCCTAATAGTTTCCAGAGTGTTTAGGAATGTGGAGTGAGATTCTTGGGACATGGTTGGGGACCTATAGCAGGCTACAACCTGTATTGCCATCTTACCCAAAGTTAGTTGTACCTGACGTATCTCAGATGCATTATGCTGGGCTACTAGTCTGGAGGTGTGCATATCCTTTATGAATATGGAGACAGCACCACCTTTGGAGTTTCGGTCCATGTTCTGGGGCCGAAAGGTATGGAATGAGTTTTAGCCTGGTAGCATAGGGGTGCTTTCTGCTGCTTTAAACCATGTCTCCGTTAAAGCACAAATGTTGATGCTCTCCATTTTGAGGAGTGCTTTGAGCAAGTGCATCTTGAGATTTAGACTTTTAGCACTGAGCAGCATGACCCTCAGATTGCATTTATTTATAGCTGTTATGGTGGTAATTTGGTCTTTGGAACATCACCTAAAATAGGCACTATAGGGGTGGCAAGAACCTTAGCCAGTATCCAGAAACCCAGGGGTGACAGATGCAGGCCATCTCTGGGAAAGCATCAAGGTCTGTCAATCATGTCATCCCAAGCAGACAGATACTGGATCCCCTTAGAATGACACCAGAAACTTAGCCAGTTGTTGAAGTCAATCATTTTCTGCTTGTACTGTGGTATAATTCTGGGCAACAGTAGCATGCTGCTCAGGGCTAGGGACATACCTGCCTGGGCCACATAATCTGAGAGCGCCTCCATGTCACTTTTCATGTAGTCCAGGGAGGTGCATCTCAGGTCATTCACACCCACAGGGTCCTTGACAGAGTCATACTTGTACTTGTTATGGAGTGACCTGAGTGTGTGTGTTGTGTGTCAGATACTGGCGCCTGATAGCCAACTGACTGTTATCTTTTCTTTATTCAACCTAGTGAGTGGGATACCAGTGTGCCTCACTATCAAGTCACCTATGATTAGTGTACAGTACAAGCTGTTGTGCCTTGTGGCTTAGGTTGAGGGGCACATTGTGAAGGTGAGCTATGTGTTTTGTGGTTTTGCTGTGTTGTAGTGGTTGAGTATGTTTCTGCCTTGGAAGTCTCTGCTGTTTGGGTAGATTTCTATTGAGAGCCTCCACAATGGTGGGTGTGTGGCTTGTGTTTTTATGTGAGAACTGTGATGGTGGGTGTTCTGGAGGGCTATGTGTTGCATGTCTTGTGGTGCAGGTGTTGACCTTCTCCTCTTGACCAGCTATTCCAGTCTTGGCTTGATAGTGCATGGCTTCCAATTTGGATATATAAGTGCATCTCTCACAAGTCTGAGTGTTGGGAGGTAAGAGGAGAGGGTTGTCTGTGTACTGAATGGTGCACAGCAACAGTTATCCCACTCCACAAAGGGGGAGCCACCACTGATCCTGGGAACTATCGACCTATTAGCCTGATGAGCCTGGTCTGCAAAGATATGGAACGTATCATCATGGAACTCATAAACAAAGATATTGGTAACCTCCAAACTCTGGATCCCACCCAGTTCAGGTTTGTGAAAGGAAGATCATGCCTCCTGAACCTGATTGACTTCTTTGAGGCAGTCACCAAAGCCGTGGATGAGGGTAAGCTGGTTCACACAGCCAATCTTGACCTCGCCAAGGCTTTCGACACCATCCCCCATTCAGGAATTATAGCTAAACTCACTAAACTAGGTATAAATCCCTACGTCACAAAATGGGTTGCCAACTGGCTCACTGACAGAACCCACACTGTAAAAGTTGCAGACTCCAAATCTGACCTCAAAGCAGTGACAAGTGGAGTATCACAGGGTTCCATCCTAGGACCTCTCCTGCTTGATATCTACTTCTCTGAAGTACAGGCTAACACAGAAGGCCTCTGGCTAACGAAGTTCACAGATGACTGCAAACTAGGAGCCATAGTTAAGTCCCCAAATGATGTAGACATCCTACAGAAGGGCCTCACTGAGACAGATGCCTGGTGTCAGAGCCATGGCCCCAAGCTCAATGCCAAAAAGTGCAGTGTCATCCCCTTTGGTAAAAACTCTGTACCCATGAAGTACCACATAGGCAGCAATCTACTTAACACCAAATGTCTGATGAGAGACCTTGGGACCCAGGTGGACAGCAGTCTCTCGTTTGATAGTCACATCACCACAGTAGTCAGGAAGTCCTTCTATGTGGCACACCTCATCATAAAAGGGTTCTCATCCAGGAAAAAAGAGGTCATTGTTCCCCTCTACTCGACACTCATTAGACCCATTGTAGAGTACAACGCCCCTTTTGGAATGTACCTCACAAGACATCTGCAGCAGCTAGAAAGGCCACAGAAGTACCTCACAAAGAAGATTACTGGCCTCAAACAAATGTCCTACACTGACCGCCTCACAAAACTGCAGCTTTACTCCGTAGCATATCGCCTACTCTGAGGTGATCTCTGCCTAACATATAAAGCTATGTCAAACCCAGAGTTGTTTGACATGCTACACTTAAAGAAATCCCAATCCCTCCGAGCTACATGCTCTAGGGACCTAAACCTTGTAACCACAATAAACAGGACACGCTGGAGGGATAGATTCCTGTCCCACATTCTTCCTATACTCTTGAACAAGCTATCCATCTATGTCAAGCAAAGTTCTTCATTAGCACTCTTCAAGAAAAATCTTGATGAGTGGATGGGAAATAGAAAATACACCCCGGAGATCACTTTTGTGTCTCTGCTCGACAGTGGCACAGGAAAATAACTTTCTTGGGTGGCGTAAGCCATGGAACCTTGCTGGCTAGACTTATGTAGGCCATTGGGCTGATAGCCTAGTACCTACTTATGAACCTATGAACCTATGAGGCAGTTGTTACACTGCCTCAGAATGCCCAAGTTCACCAGGTTAATAGGAGAAAGCACAGGAACCTGACCTTTAGACTTGCCAGGAGGAATGGTCATTTTTACTGAGTACTGGGGCTGTTTCCTTATATAGTCCTTTTACAGGAAAAATGTCACTCAAGGTGTCTGAGTCTGTACAGAGTACTGCCAAGCACATGAGGGGAAACTAATATGTACACCCTGAACATTTAAGGATGAAGTATTTAGACAGATATTCTGAAGTTAGAAAGAAATCAAGCAGTACTTACTGAAAAATAAAGAATTAGCTGGTCAAGAATGATGAAAAGAGGGGGGGTTGCATGAATGGCTACTGCCTGGCTACTACTAATGCTGGTCTCAGCACAGCTTCTCTCTGTTGGGATACAATACTTCTTTGCTTCTTCTCTCACCAGAAGCAAAATGTTAGCACCAATCTCAAGAAAAGAAGCAGGCCACGGCCTGTTTGGTGATCCACAGTCTTGTCCCAGATGATGCATAGGTCTGCAGGTGTGTAGCATTTTTCTGGTAGATGCCTTGAATAACAACCAGCTCAATTAGGTATGTTAAGTACAGACACTCACTCTCCAACCAGAAAGAGACAGGAATCAATGCACTCTGCTCCTATTCTCACTAGGATCAGAATATAAGTACAGATTCCAAGCTGTCACCTATAAAGTAGTTATTAAGCTTTCTGGTGATCAGCAGCCTCCAGGAAATAATGTAACTGCACTTCTTCTCTCACCAGGAGAAAACAGAAGCACTAATCCCAAGATGACTACTGAGAGGCAGAATGTGGGCTCTTCAATAACTGGTGGTCTTGCAATAGATGCTTAAAGGTAAGATGAAAGAAATGGTTTGTCCTAAACACTGCAGATGAGAGCTCTACACTCATCTTCACTGTATTTTCATCATATCTACATAGCCATTCTCTTTGATGATTGAGATGAGATAGGAATTTGAAGTATGGGGAAAGTAATCAATACTTATATACTACTGGAAGAACAGGTAAAGGATATGGTTGATGTCATGGTTTCAACATCAACTGGGTGAGCTAATAAGCACAAAATGTGTAAACTTTTGGTAAATATATAGGAAATGTATATGAAAAAATTGGATGGTATTTTACACAAATTTTATAGCTTTCCAATAATTTAACAATGTATACTAGGCCCTTGGAAGGACAGTCAGATGAATAGAGGTACTTTGCTCATAGACACTACAATGCCATTTTGCCTTTGCAGCATTATTGCTGTGACATTAGAGCTAAATGTCTGAAATACATAGACTGGTGATACATATTTAGAAACAATGGTTAATTTGACAGGATAAAGCTAGATAACTAAATTTGAGACTCATAGGAGTGCCAAAGGAATAAGAATTGCCGAATCCTTTCAAATTTGTTAAGGACAAACTATCAGTTTAGGGTCCTTTTTCAAAACATTCACTGAGGGTGCACAGACATACTGGCTGCCACTGACTGCTGCTGATAGTGTTATATAGAAATAGGAGTGTCATCAGTATTGTTTATGTTTAGGGAAGTTTTTTTTTTGCCCTGATATCAAGGAATAGGCTATCAAAGGTGCTGTTATGCCACAGCTAGTCACAGGCTGATATGTGATAGAAGATGGCTATGAGATGCAAGTACATAATGACATGAAAGCTCAGACATTCTATTCTGGTCTTTGGACAGGGCAATTGGATGAAAAAAAAATCCTCCAAACAAAAGTCTTCTTGGCTAACATTGTTTGAACAGAACATATGGAAATGTTTTGTGTCTAGACATCAACACATTTCAGTGATGACCTTTCCTGGTAGAACTACGAATGGACTTAAGATACTGCAAATTGTTTTGGTGTCATATTTTACAAAATTATTGCTTTATATATTCTCTATTTGTTAGTATATAACGTTGATATTTTTTGAAAGGTGAATATTGACAAGGCTTTCCTATGAAAGTCTGACAGTGTTCTGATCACCTTACATAATAGTTGTCCCAAATTGTGGCAAATAAGCTAATCTGAAACATGCCTGAAAAATAAATTACACATATAATTTTTTTTTTTTTTTTTTTTTTTATGTGGAGGGCGAGGCCACTATTATTTATATATACTATATAATATATAGTACTATTATTTATGTCTACCAACTCGGAGATTGAACTATGCAATTAGAAAGGGAAAACCCCGAGATAATGCAGGCTCATTTAGTTCATGGAGCAGTATGTTAGTGTTTGATATCATATGGATGTACCTATATTAAGCCTGACACACCATTAACAATCATTTAATATGCCTGTTGATTTGTTTCCTAATAGCTTTGCTTATGATGACATGATAAATACTTTCTCTATGATGGCATGCTTTCATGATTCCTCCTGTACAGTTTGTTAATGTTCATGAATGTTTGTGTCTGATGCCCAGTATCTACACTGAATGTTTGAAGCATTAGTCAGTATTAGATGTTTGATTCAGTGTGCTATTCTGAATGCTGTATGTAATACTGTTTTCTTGAAAATGTACCTATTGGTTGGAATTATGATATAGATATTATCAAAAGTGTTCTGTAATTGCTGAAAGATCTCATATTATGTAGGACATTTACTTATATCTAAGTTTACAGGGATAGGTTCATAGGTTCATAGGTAGGTACTAGGCTATCGGCCCTGGGGCCTATACAAGCCCAGCCAAAAAGGTACCCTAGCTTTTGCCACCTAAGAAAATTATTTTCCTGTGCCACTGTTGAGCAGAGCCACAGAGGTGATCCCCGGGGTGAATTTCCTATTTCCCATCCAATCATCAAGATTTTTCTTGAAGAGTGCTAATGAGGAGCTTTGTTTGATATAGATAAGTAGTTTATTCCAGAGTATGGGAAGTCTCAGGGACAGGAATCTATCCCTCCGGCATGTTCTGTTTATTGTGGTGACAAGGTTTAGGTCCCTAAAGCGTGTAGCTCAGATGGATTGAGATTTCTTTAAGTGGAGCATGTCCAACAGCTGTGGGGTTGACATAGCTTTGTATGTTAGACAGAGATCACCTCTGAGTAGGTGATATGCGATGGAGTAAAGCTGGAGTTTTTTGAGATGGTCTGCATAGGGCATCTGTTTGAGGCTGGTAATCCTCTTTGTGAGGTATTTCTGTGGCCTTTGCAGTTGTTGTAGATGTATTGTGCGGTACATACCAAAAGGGGCGTTGTACTCTATAATGGGTCTAATGAGTGATGAGTAGAGGGGAACAATTACCTCTTTTTTCTGGATGAGAACCCTTTTGTGATGAGGTGTACCACATAGAAGGATTTCCTGACCACTTTGGCGATGTGATTATCAAAGGAGAGACTACTGTCCACCTGTGTCCCAAGGTCTCTTATCACACTTTTGGTGTTAATATACTACCGCCTATGTTGTAGTTCATGGGTACAGAGTTTTTACCAAAGGGGATGACAATGTACTTATTGGCATTGAGCTGGAGGCCATGGCTTTGACACCAAGCATCTGTCTCAGTGAGGCCATTTTGTAGGATGTTCACATCGTTAGGAGTTTCGATTACGGCTCCTAGTTTGCAGTCATCTGCGAACCTCATTAGCCAAAGACCTTCTGTGTTAGCCTGTACTTCAGAGAAGTATATACCAAACAGGAGAGAACCCAGGACTGAACCCTGTGGTACTCCACTTGTCACTGGTCTGAAGTTGGATTTGGAGTCTGCTACTTTCACAGTGTGGGTTCTGTCAGTGAGCCAGTTGGCAACCCATCTTGTGACATAGGGATTTATACCTAGTTTAGTGAGTTTATCTATAATTCCAGAGTGGAGGATGGTGTCGAAAGCCTTGGCAAGATCTAAATAGGCTGTGTGAACCACCTTACCCTTGTCTACGGCTTTGGTGACTGTTTCAATGAAGTCTATCAGGTTTAGGAGACATGATCTGCCTTTTACAAACCTGAACTGGGTGGGGTCCAGAGTTTGGAGATTACCAATGTCTTTGTTTATAAGTTCCATGATGATACATTCCATGACCTTGCAGACCAGGCTCATCAGGCTAATGGGGCGGTAGTTCTCGGGGTCTGTGGTGGCTCCCCCCTTGTTGAGTGGGTAACCGTTGCTGTGCACCATTCAGCAGGCACAAAGCCTGAGGTGAGGCTATGATTGAACATGGTACTTAGGTGGGATGCCAGTTCATTCTGTAGCTCATGTAGCAGCCTGGAATGTTGTCTGGTCCCATGGATGCTGTGTTCTTGGCTTTGGAGAGTGTGTTTTTTACCTGTGCAGCCATGATTACAGGAACTTTGCATTCTTCCGGTATAGAGATAGGCTCTTTAGGGGGTGAGAGAGGGGTAAAGTTAGCACTGAGCCTATTTGCCAGGATGTTGGCAATATCAGTTGGGTCTGTATATTTAGTGCCATTGTGCTGTAACTCAGAGCATATCTGAGTGTTGCCATTGAGATTCTTGACATAGCTATAGAATGCTTTGTGGTTGTCTTTAGAATCAGTGGTGATTTTGTTTTCGTAACTAGCTTTGGAGGATTTTATCAGGGATTGCAGCTTCTTACTGAGGCTGACCAGGGAGCTCCTCCACTAGTGGGATTTTGCTCACTTTTGCAACAGTTTCTTCCTTCTGTTGTACAGTTTGTTTATGGCAGGGGACCACCAGATTGGCTTCCTTTTTTAGGAAGATAGTGTCTTGGTTCTGTTTGGGATAGCACGATCCATGCACTCATGTAAGTGATTATAAAGTGCAATTGTGTAGGATTCAGTTGTCGTAACTGTATTGTCCATCTGCATGGGTGTCATGAAGTTCACCACTTCTGTCTTAAGAAGCATGAAGTTGGCTTTGGAGAAATTTTTTGCCATGGTTTCCTTAATGGGGGTCGGGGGCAGGATGTGGATATCTATGGTAATTAGCTTATGGTCAGATTGGACCAATGAGGCATTGACTTCAGGTGTGGAACACCAGTCACTCATGTTGGTAATGACTAGATCTAGGATATTGTTGCCCCTGGTGGGGGTGTGGATAAGTTGATCCAGGGCATTGGAGTTTATGAATTCCAGAAAGTGTTGAGCGAAGGAATTGGTACATGAGTACTTTCCCAGTTAATGGTGGGGTAGTTGAAATCGCCCATTATTAGGGTGTTTGGTTGAACCCTAATATTTTCCAGTACATCAAGAAAAGAGGAGTGGGAATCCTGGGGTATGGTGGGTGATCTGTAGCAAGCTACAATTTGGATTATAGTTTTGCCCAGAGTTAGTTGCACTTGGATAACCTCGGCTGCATTATGCTGAGCAACTAGCCTGAAGGTGTGGATATCCTTAATGAATATGGACACACCTCCACCTTTGGTGTTCCGGTCCAGGTTATATGGCCGAAAAGTGTGGTATGAGTTATAGCCTGGTAGTGCAGGGGTGCTCTCTGAAGCCTTAAACAAGGTCTCAAGTCACTGCACAGATATCAATGTTCTCCATTTTAAGGAGTGCCTCGAGTGAGTGCATTTTGAGATTTAGACTTCTAGCATTGAGTAGCATTACCCTCAGTTTTTGCTTGCCTGTTCCTGTTACAGTGGTGAATTTGTCATTTGAACCTTGCCTAAAAAAGGCACTATAGGGGCGGCAAGAACTTTAGCCAGTATCCGGAATCCCAGGGGTGACAGGTGCAGGCCATCTCTGGCAAAGCATCGTGGTCTGTCGACTATGTCATCCCAGGCAGACCGATACTGGATCCCTTTAGAATGGCACCAGAAGCTTAGCCAATTGTTGAAGTCAATCATTGTGTCCTTGGACTGCATCATCATTCTGGGTGATGGCATAATCCTGTTCAGGGCTAGGGTCATACCTGCCTGGGATACAAGATCGGAGAGCTCTTCCATGTCTCTTTTCATGTAGTCCAGGGAGGTATGTCTCAGGTCATTCACACCAATAAGGACAATGACAGAGTCATATTTGTACTTGTTGTGGAGTGAAATGAGTGCATGGGTTATGTGGCGGATCCTGGCACCTGACAGGCAGCTGACAGTAAGCTTCTCCTTGCTTAGCCTGGTGAGTGGGACATCAGTGTGCCTGACTATAGAGTCACCTATGACTAGGGTGCTGGGTACGTTGTTTTGCCTTATTGGCTGTGGTTGAGTGGCACACTGAGTCTTCGGGCTATGTGTCATTTTGGTTGTGTTGGGGGGTGGAGGATGCTTGAATTTCTGCTTTGGAGGTCTCTGTTGCTTGAGCAGATTATTATTAAGATCCTCCGCAAATGTTTTTTTGTTTCTACGTGTGGATTTTGGTGGTGTAGATTTAGTGAGACTATGTAATGAGTGTGGTGTGGTGCAAGTGTTAACCTTCTCCTCTTGACTGTCAAGTTTAGTCTTGATTGGAGAGAGCTTTACCACCAGTTTGGCTAGATAAGTGCATCTCTCACAGGTTGTAGTGTTGGGTGGTAGGAGGAGAGGGTTGTCTGTGTACATGAGGCAATTTCTACATTGCCCCAAGATGCCCAGATACATCAGATAGACAGGAGAGAACACTGGGAGCTGACCCTTGGACATGCCTGAATAAAAAAACATTTTCCTCTAGATAAGTGAGGAAAGTGAGTACATGAGCTGTTTTTCTCTAAGCAAGTGAGGAAAGTAAGTACCAAAACTGTTTTCCTTTAGGTAATGAGGAAGGTTGAGTGCTGTAGTAATTAGTAGGTTATTTAGTGCTTACAAGTTCTGAACAAGAGCTGATCACGAATAAACAAATTCAAGTGCTAAAACTAAGAATCTGTATCTGGACTAAACCAGTTACAGGAAAGGGGGGAAACAAGTGCAAATGTGGGCTTTTAAATCAGAAATTTGAAAGAGATGGAAAAACTGCCCAAATGGCCAATAACTATAATTTCTGGGCCAGAACCACTCCTTATGTGGTAGATAGGTTACCTAGTGCTTACCACTCCCACTGATAAGCTAGAAGGCTTCCCTCCAACACAGAAATATCTACAAATAGGATATCTACAAATGCTCCAGTTAAAGTCTTTATATTGCTTACTTATATCATTTAGACCACTCGAGTTATCAGCAGGGTGACAGATGACATTTGGAAAGTTTTAATTTCACTAACTACAACAATTAGATTTTTTGGGCTTATTTAAGTGACTGTATTAAGCTGTGAGAGTAGACATTTTGTTTTGTATGTATCTTAGTGATATGGAGAGGGATGGGTGTCTGTGATAAAATAAATGATCAGACTAGATTTGACTTTTTGTATGATTGTCTACTGTGTCTAGTCTAAGTGATGGTGGACATAAAGTGATATGTCAAAATGTTATAGCTGCTGCAGTGGATTGGTCATGGTCCTGTAGATATAGGGTTTCTGTCAGTGAAGTACAGGAAATTGCATAAGTAAGTAGAATTGTTTGTAATCAATGTTAAGTTAGTCTCAGACATTCTGATTTTTAAAGTAGTCTTATTGATGATTCTGACTTTTCAGATTTCATCAATATCAAATCATTTTTGCACTGATATGAGAAAATGGAATGCCATTGACCAGTCAACACCTGGAACTCAGGACATGTTTAAAAGAAAATTAGTCAACATGTCCTCTAATTCTGGAAAAGCAAAGTTTCAGTATGTTGTATTTCTTTTCTATGTATTCATGCAACAAAAGCTGGCAACTGATACCTGATAAATTCAGCAATCAAGCAAACTAGTATTATGTATCATGATCCATTTGGGAATGCTGTTATTTGCAAATTGAACAGAACCTTGGTTAAAACCTACAACCAAAGACGATCAGATCATCCCACCGGGATATAATATCCTAAGACTTGACCAAACTTCCAAAAGAGGTGGAGGAGTTGCTATCCTATATAAACCTCACCTAAATGTAACCACCTATGACCTCGAACTACCTCTAGACTCCAATGCAGAGATTCTTATCTCTAAACTCCTTATTAACAAGTCCAAATCTATCTATATCATCTGTATGTACATACTCCCTGGTAACAACATAGCAACTATAGAATCTATTCTCTCCTGGCTATCCCAAAACCTACCTCAAGAAACAATAATCCTAGGTGATACAAATATAGACTGGACCTCATTCTGCAGTAACCTCCCTTCCAACCACATAAACCTATATGGGTATTCCCAAACTATCACCTCCCCTACCAGGACAAATAAATCCAATAAGAAATCTAGCCTTTTAGACTGGATTCTTATTAACCGTCTTCCCCATACTTATGAATCAGGAACTCTCCCAGATGATTTAAGTGACCACTCCCTTACCTATATAATCAGACATAAAACTAGCTGTCCCTCTCCCACATCCACAATAAGCATCAGATCCAAAAGAACTTTAACTCTGAACTATTCCAGATGGAACTAAAAGCATGTAACTGGTCACCACTACAAACTTTATCCTTAGATGAAGCCGTTACTTACTTTAACACCAACTTCCTTACCATCCTGAACCACCATGCCCCAACCAGACAAATTAGAACAAAAACCAAACATGCACCATGGCTCTCTAAAGAAACCAAACAAAAAATCAAAGATAGAAACAAACAATGGATAATATGGAAAAAAAGTCCCATCCACCAACAAACCTTCAGACAACTAAGAAACCAAACCAAAAAAGCTGTAATATTAGATAAAAAAAACTATTACCTACTATCCCAACAACTGAATCAATCCAAACCACAAAAGTTCTGGTCCAGCATCAATCAACTACTCCACCCAGGACAATCAACCACTCCTAGCCCTCAAAATACTGAACACAAAACTTCAATAAATATAGCTAATGATTTTAATACATTCTTCACAAACACTATACAAAAACTAGCTAGCCAGCTCTCACCTCAGAACTTCACTTTACCTACTAAAAAAACAAACTCTTCTCCCTCCTTTCAACTTCACCCCGTCCCTACATCATATGTGCTTACCCTCCTTCAGAAATTGAAACCATGCTCTCCCTCAGCAGACCAACTACCTGCAGAATTTCTGCAACTAGCTGCTAAAGCCATTGCCCTCCCAATATCAATCCTGATCAACAGAACCATTACTGAAAGCTATATCCCTTCTATATGGAAGATCTCCCATATTATCCCCCTCCACAAAGGTGGCCAATCTACCGAGCTTTCCAATTATCGACCTATTGCCCTCCTCTCACCTCTAGCTAAGATTATGGAAAAATGCATCCACAAACAACTGCTTCAACACCTAACACAAAATAACCTTCTAGCTAACTGTCAGCATGGCTTTAGACCTTCACATAGTACCTCCACTGCCCTTCTCTCCTTTACAGATACTATCAACAAACACCGTAGTCTAAACAAACTCTCTTCTGCCCTATTCATTGACTTATCTAAAGCTTTTGACATGGTGAATCACCAAATTCTCATTACCATAATAAAATCCCTATCACTTGATTCATCCTCCATACAGTGGTTTCAGTCATACCTTGACAATAGACAGCAGGCAGTACTATGGCACAAGTCCCTCTCTACCCACTTACCAGTCAACCTCGGTGTCCCCCAAGGATCCACCCTTGGACCTCTTCTTTTTTCCATTTTTATCAATGACCTCCACCTAGCCATCCCTCAAGCCTCATGTATACAATATGCAGATGATTCTACACTTATATGCTCAGCCTCATCCTCTTCAGACCTCCTATACCTTACCCAACAAGTCTTCAACACATTAGAGAAATGGTTTACTCACAGATGCCTTCTCTTAAACCCCAAAAAGACTAAACTCCTGCTATTCTCTCCCACCAGCAAATTCTCCCCACTGGATTTCACAGTCACTTCTATCAACAAAACTATTATATCCCCTGAAGCTACCACTAAACTACTAGGAGTCACCATCGACAATAAACTAAACTTCGATATACATATAAACAATACTATAAAATCAGTTAATAAAAAATTGGTCTCCCTGTATCAGATTAAATCTTTTCTCCTACCCTCTGCTCGTACAACAATAGCACACACACATCTAATATCTCCTCTTCTATATGCCTCAACCATCTTTACTAAACTATCTAAACACAACCTCAGCAAACTGGAAAGGTCCTATAATAACATCGCCAGATTTGCCACAGGAAACCCATTTCGAACCCATCATTGCCTCAATTTAAAACAGCTAGGCTGGCTTGAACTACAGAACCTAATCAAATTCTATCAACTAACTATAGCTCACAAAACCCTTTACACACCATCCAAAACACTAGCTCTATCCACACT
>NC_056732.1:1159008797-1159063797 GCF_019279795.1 Protopterus annectens | reverse complement strand
ATTTTGATAGACTGGCAGTTATGGGTATGGTTGCAAGCTAGAGGCAGATTTTGCAATTTCATATTAGCAGCATTGTAATTTATTAAAGAGTGAGGAGTGAAGGTTTGTGAAGATGGGGGTACTGTAAAAGAGGGAGAGAAGTAGTAAAACATTGGCCAATTTGATTTTTGTGGGCCCATCCATGTAATTTTGATGTTGGTAGAGTTTACCTAGTTTAAAGTGAGTTAGTTTCTAGTATTAAGAATGTGTTGCTCATAGGAGAGTTTATTGTCTATTGCTATACCAAGTAATTTTGCAGAATGAGCAACCTGAATTTCCATTTTATCTTGGGAGTAAATTTTTAAGTCCTGTATGGTTGGCTTGGTAGAGAAAATAAGTTTATTTTATTCTTTTTTAGTTTCCCGGTCTCTTTTAGTTTATCTGTCTGTATACTCATGAATAGGTCAATCCAAGAATCTACTGTCCCTGATATTTGGGACTCTTTTTTACACTATACCATTACACAAAGAGGTAACTTCATCAACCTATCAAATTATAGAGCCACAGCCGATCTCTCGCCACCCTCTAAAATTCTAGAAAAATGCATACCCAATCAACTTCTTAACTATCTAATAGACAACTGCCTTAAGACACCTACTCAACATGGCTTTAGACCAAACCATAGCACATTTACTACCCTTTGATTTTTTAGGCATACTGTTGCAGAAGCCAGAGATGAAAACCTTGTGGTCTCCTGTCTTTTTCTTGACCTCTCAAAAGCTTTTGACACCATCTCACACTGAACTACTAACTAAACTAGCTGATCTCAACCTCTACTCCTCTGCTATTCGTTGGTTCTCACACTACCTTTCCAATAGGCTTCCGTCAGTCAGATAAGTTTCCACCTGCTCCCCTTTCTTACCCATCCAGACTGGCATCCCCCAAGGGTTCATTTTGGGACCTCTTCTCTTCAATATCTTCACAAACAACCTCTACTCTTGCTGCCCCTCCTCCTCCCTGATACAATATGCTGATGACTCTACCCTTGTCTACCACTCTGCTGACACCTCTCTCCTCCACTCTATCACTCAATACACATTTCACAATGTCGAACTATGGCTAACTGACAATCTGCTCATCCTAAACCCCCCAAAAAAAACAAACTCCTCCCTTTCTTCCCTAAATCCTTCTCTCAACATAAAACCATCTTTACCATCACATCACATGACAATACCCTTATCAAAGCTGACTCTCACACTAAACTTTTTGGAATTATAATTGATGACCAATTAAAATTTGACCTCCATATACAACACTGTATTAAAAAGACAAATCAAAAAATGGGTCTACTGTATAGAACAAAAAATTCTTAGCCTCTAACTCCAAACCATCTCTGGCACAAGCATTTCTCCTATCCTGTCTTTTGTACCCCTCTCTGATACTCACATTTCTACAATCATCCTTAACAGCCAAACTGGAAGAAACCTATAACAACATAGCTCAATTTGCCAGCAGTAAACCATACAAATCCCATCATTGCCTTACTTTAAAACAACTTCAGTGTCTTGAGTTCCCCCAACTTCTCCTTTTTTCCCAACTACAGTTCACTCACACCTTACTAAACAAACCCTAAGCCTGTCCATCTCTCTCCTCCCTCATATCCCTCTTTAACCCCTATCAAACGCTACGCATCTCTGATCAACACCTCCTTAATATTTATAAAACCAACAAAAACAACAGTAAACTTCTACATAAAAGTACAGTGTCCCAAGCCTGGAACAATCTCCCACCAAATATTCATAACATCAAATGTACAACCCGCTTCAACATAGAACTTAAAAATTAAATTTTTAATTCTAGCTCCTGCCCATACCAGGACCCTACTTAATCCCACCCCCTTCTCTATACCCCTCTCTACTCAAACTCTTTCAGCCTTTTACTTAATCCCACCCCACCTCCCTATACCCCTCTCTACTCCAAATCTTTTAGCCATCTAATACTTATACTCTCTGTTAATAGCAACACTAACACATATTCATTATCAGTCTAGATCTGTTTTCTGTAATATTATGATGTACTAGCATAAACTTAAGTCTGATTCTTTTTTTCTTTTTTACTGTCTTTCCCTACACTCTCATATGAGGTTTCACTCAGCATTTATATCTTTGTATATACCTTTCATGCAACTTCTTTTATTGTAAATATGTGCAACGATATAACTAATTTTCTGTCTTTTTTATTTTTGAATTATGCATATTATTGTCTTGTGCTGCGGTAGCGTTGTCACCTCACGTAAGACGCTGTCCAGTTCGATTCACAGCTAGAGCGTCTTCTGCGTGGAGACATGCATGAATGGGCGTACCTTCATTGAAGGTTGTGTGTCAGGGCTGGTAACTCGGCACATAAAAATCAACTACCAATCATTAGCGGACCAGAGTTCCACTGTGGCAACCCCTAACCAGGAAAAGCCGAAAGACACAAACAAACAAATGTCTTGTATATTTTATTTTCTATTTTTTTGGAGTTTTTCTCCTCAGGTCTCTACTGAAAATGGGCCTTTGACTCAGTTGGACCAAGCTGGTTAACAAATGACAAATCAATCGATCAATCAATCAATCAATCAATCAATCAATCAATAAATAAATGTTGGCATTTAGAAGAAATTGACAGTTATTAAGCCAGGTTTCTATGGATTTAAATGTTTTTGGGTAATTTTTAGGAGGTTTTGAAAGTTATTGGAGGAGGATATGATTGTGCAAATGTCCACATATTGGATGAGTGTGATTTGAGGGAACAAGAGATAGAAATTGTTTATGAAAATACTAAAGAGCAGGGGTCTGAGGTTGGACCCTTGGGGTACTCCTGTTTTATTTAACAGATGGGTAGATCGTTTGGTCTGCCACTTCACTGATTGTTGTCTGTTATGTAAGTAGTTAGCAAACCAGGACAGCATATGTAGGGAGCAGTCTGTTTCTGACAGTTGTTGAAATAGTTTGGCATATGATACTGTGTCAAATGCCTTGGATAAGTCCAACAGGACTACCGAAGTTATTAGAGCTGCAACTAAAGCCTTGTTTACTGTGTCTGTGAAGGAGAGGAGGGCAGTGGTGGTGCTATGGAATGGGTGAAAACATTTTTTGTGTTGGTCACCTCACAAGAAAATGCTGCAAATAAACTGATATCACCAAAGAAAGCAGCCACACCAGACCGGTACCACCAGGGCAAAAACAAGCTCACGATAAGGCACAATAAGGCACTGGTTATAATTTATTAACGTGCAAAAAACTACAGCAACAAGCACAACATACGTTTTGTCTTAAAAAGCGACTTCATCAGATCAGATTTTTGTGTTGGAGTGAGGAGGTTGTTGTCTATGAAGTGGCTGAGTAGTTGACTATGTATACACTTTTCTAATATTTTGGAGACATGAGAAAGAATAGAGATCGATGTATATTAGTAAGTTAATTTGTATTACCGCCTTTATGGAGTGGAGTTATAATGGAATTTTCCCAATTTGTGGGATGGTTCCTTCAGAGATGGATCAATTTATTAGAATACTGATGGGTATGCCATTGCATCAGCAGCTATTTTCATGTATTCTGGAGAGAATGTTGTCAGCAGATAAGGAACATGGTTTCAGTTTTTTTTAAGTTATAGAATTAGAGAGGTGGGAACAGGTTTTAGGGAGAAACTATGTGTTTTTGGTATTGTCTTAATGGTAGTTTCATGTGATACAAGGCAATTGGAGGAAGTGTGTATGGTTGCTTGCCTGATGTTTGTATTATTGGTGGTGTATGAATTTGAGTTTGTAGGGGGTTCAAGAATGTGTTTAAGGATGGTATCAATAAAGTGAGAGTTAAAAGTGTGGGCTATATGTTGCTGGGTCATGGTCAGGGGATGGAGATGGATTTTGAGTTGTTCTGGGATTGAGGAGAGAAGATACAGATTTCCAAAAATTTGTCTTGTTACTGAACCAGACTTTCCAGGTTCTATCCATAGCTAAAAGTAATAGTTTTGTAGGTTTAGTTAACCATGGAGCATGGCTAATTTTGATTCTTTTTGTTCATGTAGGGGCAAGAGAGTTAAGGCTATCCAGAAAGATTTTGTGGGTATCTACTAGAAAGATTTTGTTAAAATACTTAATAACTTCATCTGGTTGTAGAGAATGCAGATGGCTCCAATTACTGGGTTTTAGAATGGTGTTAAATGTTGATGGGTTGAACTTAATGAAGTTTCAGTTGTTTTGTTGACATAGGATTTTGGTACCTGGGTTCGGGTTCTATATCTGAAAGCAGGTAGATGATCAGTCAGGGAATCAGGGAGGGAACCTGAGTTAATGAATTTGTGTGGGTGTGATATAAGGATCCAGTCGAGGGTTGTTTCAGGTTATTTTTTACTTTGATGGGGCATGTGGTAAGTTGTGTATATCTGCAGAGATTAATGCTATTTGTTGGGGAGATTAATTCTAAGTTTTGCCAGTTTATGTGTTTATCCCCTAGTATTATAGTTTCAGAGGATATATTATGTGTTGTCCAGGAGAGGAAATCTTCAAGGATGGGGATATTTTGCCCCGGTGAAATATATATGTAAGTGCTTCAAATCTGTTTATTGTCATTTATTTGTAGTACTCATATGACTGCTTCCAGATTATTAAAGCATGGTATGGTTTTTGGGAAAGATATAATAGTTAATGAGTTGCAAAAGATTAGTGCTACCCACCACCTTTCTTTAGAAGCCTGTCTTTTCGTAGTATATTATAACATGTTGGGACTATTTCTATGTCTGATATATGTGGCTTGAGCCAGGTCTTGGTGATGGCTATGATATATGGAAAATATTTCTCTAGCCAGGTATGAAATTCTGTCAGCTTGTTGTAAATTCTATGTATATTTATTGTTGCAAGAATAGGTTTCTAGTCGAGCATGGTGTATTTATAGTTGTGGTGGGTCTTATGTTAGAAGATAACAGGAGGGAAAGGCCAGGGTTGGGGTGAATATCACCACTTTAAAATAGAAGTGAGTGACCTATTATGAGGTTGGGTAGTAACTTTTGAGATATAATTTTGGAAGTCTGAGAGAAAAAGTTTTTGTTTTGTTGTTAGCATTGGAGAGAACGTTGAGTTTATTGGTGTGAGCATAGTTGCAATTGAATAGTGTTGAAGAGATTTTAGAATAACTAACTTTGCTGTGGTGTGTTTTTGTGGGAAGAGTGGGAGTTTTTAGTTTGAAGGGATGGTTTAAGTCCTGTTTTATTTTATGATGGGTGGTGAGTTTGGTCAATATGAAGAGGAGTGTGCTAAGAAAAATGAAAATTAGAGGAGATTTTACAGATGTTTGCATTTTGCTTTAGAAATTATTATTAGGATTGTAGGAAAAGGTTACACGTAAAAGCAATGTGATTGGTTGTTGCACGTAGGGAAATAAGAGGGGAGTATAGTTTAAAATGTGCTGGTTGACTGACTGAGTCATGATCTTATGGGATTTGATTGGCTAATTAGTACTTGGGCATGGCCAGGATAGATATAAAGCTAATGAAGGATGAGGTGGTTGGGAATGGGGTAAGGTAGAGGAGTGGAGTGAGCCCAAGTTCAGCAAGGGTGAATGGACCAGGTTCGCCCTGATTTCACAGATGTGCAAGTCTACAGAAACAATCAGGAAAGGCAGTAGGTAGTTTAGACTTACTTGTTTTGCATACCTTTCTTATCAAAATAAAATAAACCACTTTTACCAATGAGTATGTGGAATTTAGAAAGACCAGAATTTAAAAGAGAAAGGGTTTAGTAATAGTAGAAAAACAGGTAGGGCTTTGAAATAGTTAAACGGCATACAAATGGAGACTGCTGTTAGGAAGCACACGATGGAGAGGGCAACTAACATCTGCAGTGGAGCGATTTAGTTAAAACAATAGAAGTAATCAAGGGCTAGCAATTATCAATTTAGCCCAGAGGATAAAACATATTTTCTGTTTCTTTTGAAAATAATACCGATTCCAAGGTTGCCCAGTTTAGTTAAAGAGTGCCGTAAGCCAGTAGTTCAAGCTTGGGGGGATCCAGGGAAAAGTAATTTAAAAGAGGGATCTGGGAAGAAAAGTAAGTAATATTAACACAATATACTGCATTTGTTAATAAGAAAAAATGCAATAGACACAAAGGTGCTAATAGAGGAGTGAAAAAAAACAATAATTTTGTAAACTATACACAGATAATTAAAGCCTCAGTTTGTGATAATGTAGCAGCTGAGAAAAGTTATGGCAGATAACAATTTCAACACACAGTTGCAAATATATCAGTGGGTGTAAATAGAATATAACATGTGCAGAACTAAGCACATATTAGCCAGCACAATACTGTGCTTGTTATAAGTAGAGAAGTGCAAGATGCACTGCTAAGATTTTAAAAAAGGATGTAGGAATGCTGACACAAATTACACTATAGATATATCAAGTGGTATATCACACATTCTAAACCAATAGCTGAGGGAAAGTGCACACTAATGTCTGGGCAAGTTCTTTTAAAAATGCAATAATAAAGTGAGCAGCAAATAAATAATATTCCAACAATAACAATGATCTACACCAGCAACACAGCTCTAACAAGTCTTTACTCTAGTAAGTACAGTGCCTGGGCCACGCTAATGCTAAGGCTAGGTACATAGCTTCAAGAGCACATAAAGGTACCACAAATACTGTCTCTCGTGATATATAGCATGTCTAACTTCATTACTCCTTACAAAGGTGTAAATCAACATCAATAAATCTTCCAAATGAAAAGAAACAAATAATATGAAACAAAACCTTAGCTATGGGCAGTCCACCTGACGAGACAGGCAGCTACAACAAGGGGATTTTAAAAATGGTTCCTGTAGCTTAAGAAAGATTGGTTAAGCTGTAATTGGTCTTGTGGAGGAAGTGGAGGACTGATAGACCAGGAAAATGGTGGACAGCCAATAGTATGATGGAAAGGGCTGGCCCTGACTTCACAGTTGTGCAAATCTACAGAAACAATCAGGAAAGGCAGTAGGTACTTTGGACTTACTTGTTTTGCATACCTTTCTTACTGAAATAAAATAAACCACTTTTACCAAGGAGTATGTGGAATTCAGAAAGATCAGAATTTAAAAGAGAACGGGTTTAGTAATAGTAAAAAAAAAACAGGCAGGGCTTCCAAGTAGTTAAATAGCATGCAAAGGGAGACTGCTGTTAGGAAGCACAGGATGGGGGGTGGGGACTGCTAACATCTGTGGTGTATTTTAGTTAAAAAAAAAATAGAATTAAACAAGAGTTAGCAATTAACAATTTTTCCCAGAGGATAAAACATACTTTCTATATCTTTTGAAAATAACACTGATCCTGAGGTTGCCCAGTTCAGTTAAAAAGCATAGCGGGCCAGTAAGTTCAAGCTTTTGGGGGGAGGGTAGAATCCAGGGAAAAAGCAATTTAAAAGAAGGAGTTTTTGTATCTTTTGAAAATAACACCAATCCCAAAGTTGCCTGGTTCAGTTAGAGAGCAACACAGGACAGTAGTTTGAGCTTGGGTGCGAGGGGTGTTCCAGGGGAAAGTAATTTAAACTAGGGAGTTTCTGTATCTTTTGAAAATAATATGATCCTGAGGTTGCCCGGTTCAGTTAAAGAGTGGTGCAGGCCAGTAGTTCGAGCTTGGGGTGGATCCAGGGAAAAGTAATTTAAAAGAGGGAGCTTAGCTATGGGCACTCCAGCTGCCGAGACCTAAGCTACACCATGGGGCACGTTAACGCTAATAAATGACTTTTGTATAATGAGAAGAATATTAATATGCAGTATGAAGTAAGTTAGTTAGCCTCTTCTGTCATGATATGTGTTCATACTCTGTGACAACAGCATTTCAGTATCAGGAAGATATGATGTAAAATGAAAGATAAAGCAGAATAGAAGATCGGTCCCGAATTTGTGAAAAAAAGATGGCTTTTCCGTAGTAAAAGGAGAATCCTTGAGTACTGTAAGTACAAAAGTACTGAGGTACATGAGTGTTGATGTAGATGTAATTATAGGGGGCATTAATATCATGCTATATGTCTAAAAAATTATTGAATCCAAGATCAAAATGAATAATGAATATTAGCAAAATTGAAAAAAGGAAACTGCAAAGATTGGTAATCAAACTCATATGAAGAAGCAGCAGCATTGTATCTTTGTTTTTTTGTTTTGTTTTTGTTTTTTTTTGTTTTGCTGGACAGCAGATTGAGTTGTAAAACTTACAAATATTATTTTCATTTTTCTTCTGTGACATGAAGCAAGTAGGAGGAAAATATTTGTGATCGTTTGCATTTCATCTGTGCAAGAAATCTGAAAAATCAGTTGTGTTAGGAATGGACTGAGTAAGATATGTTACTGATGGGAAAAAAAGAAAACTGTTGTCTTTAATTTTGGCAGCGATATACTATCACTGGCTTCAGCCTGCCCAATGCTCTTTAGTATCTTTCCTGTTTCACTAGAGCCCTCCCTGCACCAAATATGATTATTATCTGATAGATGCCCAAGTTGTTTGAATGACCATAAGTACTTCGTCTAAGGGACATGTGTAAGGATATCACTTATCTTGCTATGCATGTGTCTGAGGAAGGAAAAACACTGATCCTGAGTGACATTTTGCCATCAGCCATAATGATATCAAAATTCAAAGACAGAAAGATTGTGTTTAATAATTGGTTATGTGGCTGGTGTTATTATGGAGTGATCCAATAACTGTTAGCATGGGATGAGATGACTGACAAGCCATCTTGACTGGACAGGGATGGTGTACACTTTTCTTACTACGGATTTCATGGTTTAGCTAAAGTCTTTGCTGTACCAATGGCGCCTCTTTTAGGTAGTGTCACTCAGCTAGACATTTCAACTTAGTAAAGTCAAATTCGGAATGCTTTAAATTGAATATATACAATGCCAGGAATCATAACAATGTTGAAATGTGAGGCCCTCCTATAACTTGGACACATTCACGTGTTTGTAATAACACTGAGGTTTCAAAGCAATAAAAGCACTCGCTTTATTTCTGGGTTTCATGCCTTTCATGTCTTCTGTTCTGCTGTGAATTGAAGTGAAATATCATTAAAGTCAAGGATATCATCCCTTCATAAGAGAAAATCCCCAAAACAAGACTCTTGGACATCAAAATCACCATAAACAATGTTGTTAGAATTTCATAGCCATTTATATAACATTGTCAATGTTCCCTCCCAACCCCAATAGCTATTTAATAGCATTGACAAAATCTGTATAAAACTCAGTACCTTTGTATTACATCAGTAAACTGTCAGAACTACATTGCCAATGGTCAGCATGCCCAGTAATTCCTTGACATCATAAACAACAATTCCCTGCAAATAGATAACCATGCTACTAGGGGGGAATCTTGATCTTGTGCTCACATATAAAACCAGTTTTCACACTCCTCCATATACATCACTTCACCCCTATTAAATCAGGCCATAAAGTTGTGGTTATTTCCTTATATGGGAGGGTATTTCCCCTACAAATGACTCAGTGTTTATGGAGCTCTCAAAAGCAAACTTTCTCAATTACTTGACAACCTAAGTAAATTCCATTGTGATTATGCATTAATGACATTAAAACATAAATAAATAAAAACAAGCAAACTAGCAAAAAATTTCAGGTTGCTTGTACCAGCCTCAATGCTGAATATAAACTTAAAATAGCCACTAAAACTAAAAATAATTCCAATTTCAAGAACTTAAGAAATAACATGGAACCATGTTTGGTACTAGTTCAGAATAATTTTGACCCAAAATAAATAGTTAATTTCATAACAGACATATTTAGTGCAATTTTTACTACATCCATATATATAACTATTCCATAAATTCTACATTCTTAGCAAGCTCTTATATCAAATATGAGATAACTGCTCTCATCCCAAAGAACACCTCATCAATTTTTCTTGATAACAAACTGGCTTGATTGATTATTAGTACCAAATATGGTTAATCTAAATTCCTACTTAACCACTTTAATCTTAATATCTCCATTGGTAATATTCATAAAGCTTGGAAAAGCAGCCACTGTTATGCTTTTACATTAGGCTGACTGTCCCATTGACCTTGGAAACTATAGACCCATTAGTCTCACTAGACTTGTATGTAAAGCTATGGGACATATTATCTCAGATGTCATTAGTCTGGACATTGGACATCTCATAACCTCGGATCCTTATCAATTCAGCTTTGACAAGTGCAGGTCTTCCCTCTTTATCCTAATGATTTTTTTTTAATATCAGCAATATGGTGGATTGTGGTCATGTACTACATGTAGAATATCTGAAGGCCAAGGCTTTTGACATTTACCCCTATGCAGGCATTATTGACAGACTTGTAAATTTGAATATAAATACCAATGTTGGGCATTGAACAGCTAACTGGTCATCAGAACCCACGTGGTTAAAGTCACAGATGCCATTTCTGAAAGCAAAGCAGTTACCAGTGGTATGCTACATAACTCTAAGTTTTGCCATTTCCTATTGAGCATCTATTTCTCCGTCCTTATTTACTGACGTCACCACTTTTGTAAAGTCATTTTTACATTAACACAAACCACAACAAAATCTAGTTTTGCGCTTTCAAAACTTCTCTTGATTGAAAGCAGGCATTCTTCTTATTAAGCATACCTGAATGGTAAGATGGATATTTTCTGTTACATGCTAATTCATATGTCGATTTTAATTTCTCCAAGTCTTTTGGGTTTCTAATACAATGATGGGAATGAACCCCATTCCTAAGTCAAAGTACGATTAAAGTTCATGAAATTAGTATGGTTTCACTCTTTGATGTTAGCCAAAAGTGCTCTTCACAGCACCCACAATGTGCCCAGTAATGACTCCTTCTGCAATGCGTATGGTGTTACATGAATTGATAACAGATGTAAATACGATTGTAAATTCTTTTTTATAAGACTAGTTGCTCCTCCTACTACTATTGGAACTGTCTGGATATCATTCTTCCACATGACTCTCATTTCTGCCTGCAGATCAAGGTATTTTATGACTTTGTATCTCTCTGTACACAAGACAATGTTAGCACTAGATGTGGCGATTTCAATGATCAATGCTACATTTGTCTTCTTTTCTTGGACCACTATATCCAGTTTTTTAGAATCTGTCTTTTGCACTATTGGTATTTTGTGATCCCATGTGATGTAAACTTCATCATTTTCTATGATTCTCTGTGGCTCATGTTTCCAGTGCTTTTTAGCCACTTCGCTACCATAATGTTTGCACAGTCTCCAGTGTAACAGTCTTGCCACATTATTATGTCTTTCAGTATACAGTCCCTCTGCCATTAGAGAGTTGCAATCAGCAATAAGGTGTTTGACTGTTTCCAATTCGGTTCCACAAAACCTACATATGTCTGTTTCTCCCACATGTTTAATGGATATAGTAAACTAGCATATACGTAGCCCACTAGCTTGGGCTGCCAATATTAACCTTTCATTTCTTGATGTAAATTCACCTCTCCTTAACCATTCCTGCATTTGTTCTTGATCAACATGAGGCTCTTCCAGAAGTTTTCTATACTTGCAACTATATTTATGTTTTTTCCACATTTCTTGCCTTCTCATCTGATCCTTCATCTTATATTCTTTCTTTTGTTTTTTAGCACATTCAGTTGCCTGATTTCTATCCACTTCTGGTTTGATTTCCATTCCTGCTTGACGTCGATATGCTCCTGCTAAATTAAATTAATGTCGACAGTGTGTGCCATGGCATGAGCAATGATCATCCTGTACTAAGTGCTAAATATTTCATGCAGAATATGCATTGTTGTACTTATAATTAATACCAATCAAGAGCAATATATTTTAAAATCACTGCTGCATATTTTAAAAATCATATCACATTAATATAGAAAAATAAATAAATATCATAGTATTTGTTACTTCAGTCAATCCAAATTACAACACAGATCTCAAAAAAGATCATATATATATTTCATAATTTATCACAGATATGTTACTTTCTTTTAAAATGTGCATTTGTGAAGACACTTTTCAGACTTGGGCCTATCTATCTTATTCATTTGAATTAGTATATCAGGAGATCAGTTTTACTTTTCTTCTTAGTAATATTATATAAAAAACAAACATTTAGACTTGTGTGATACTTTCCAAGAATATTATCTTGTGAATACTAAACATGCTGTCAAATTGTTATATAACACTGATGAGCAGTGCTAAATTTGTTTGACATACATTGTCTAATGTCTGTACTGACTAGACTTTGACTTTTCCTTTCTGTTGAAATCCATTTATAAGCAAACATTTTCTGTAACAATTAATTTATAATAAATAATTCAATCTCTGTTGTGGATAATTCTTCCCATAGCTACCATGTGTAAATATAATATATGATACTGATCTTTAAAAAAGAGAGGTTTCATGTAAAAGGTTGGTATTCTATGCTCTATAGTCTGCTGTTTTGTTTTGTTTTGTATTCACTTTTATGTTGCAACTCAATATCAGCTGTCAGAAACTATTTCACTGACTAGTCTTTCTTTGGTAAAGCACATAGATGTCTTTGAAGCCTCTGTGCTAAGTTTAAGCTTCTTGATACTTTTCACATCTAGCAGTGTATTGATATCTGTCAAAATATGTTTTAAAGTCTGCCCTCTCACCAATAAATCAAGCAGATGACTGAAGTCTTTCTAATAAATAAAACATCTGGAAGTATACATTTGATATTATCGTACTGCTATACCATTATTTAGCTTATTTCTTTTGTAAAGTCATATCTCTTAACCAAAATTATTTCATCATGTTTTGTTTCACTTCTTAGAAATCAGTAGGGCATGAGAGATTCAAATCCCACAACGTAAGAATCCTTTTAACTCTAACCCTTTGCGATCTTTCCTTGTGGATGAGGCCAAGTTTAACTGTTCATTATTTCTGTTTCATCATAAAATAACACTTAAATCAGGGTACACTGCTCTTTCTTACCCACTGACTGCTTCCTTCAGTTTTCTACCTTTGTAGATTTCAGTTATGCTGAGAAAACATCTAATATAGATGCCCCATGTGAAAGTAATCCTTGCACAATTCATCTTACAAGAAAAAAGATGTTTCTTCATATTGAGGAGAGCAAAGATGGACATACTTGTAATATTTCTGAGGATATTCTAAACATTTCATCATTCTATGAGTTGCAGTATAAAATAACCATTCTAGCATGTGCGTAAAACAATTGTCATCGCATTTTTGTTCAATCTCTCTCTCTAAGAATCTATTCATAGGAATACTGTCAATGGATACTAAAAATATGTCTGATAAATGCATGCACCACACATTAATCATTGATATTTTTTTCACCATAATACTGGATTCATTCAGCAAATTTTACCTCTCTACCCACATCACATTCATTGTTCACCTCTCTTACAAATTGTGAAGCACCATATCTCCACTGCATTCACACTTCAAAAAATAATACTTAAGTATTGCACACAAAAACTATACTGACAAACTCCCCACCAATAATAAAAAAAAAAAAACAAGAAGGGATCAACTCATTCACTGGGTCATATGTAGTAACTAGACATGCAATCCATGAGACCATCAAGTAGCCCAGGCAAATTTCTTAATTGCAAAATGCAACCCAAGGGTGATTCACAAATTTATTCTGTAACACACTTTCTTCCTCTGAAGTCTCAGCCATAGCCTTCAAGGAGTAAAGAACCATAGGAGCACACACATTTTATATACTAACAGATAACAGTTGAATAATTAGTTAATTACTCACTTAAATTTTTTTTAGCAAGTTATCAAGTTATTTGATGAACTGGAGAAAAGTATGTGGAAGGAGACTGCAACTTTCTTTAACCTATCTGGTTTACAGAAGTATGCTGACCTGGACATTACACCTCGTGGGTTAAGAGTGTAAAAAGATCCAACCCTTCTGTTTAATTTAGAAAAGGATACTGATATTGTATTTCATAAATGGTGCGTGGCAGCTGCACACAAGTGTGCGTCTGAATGGGTGAATATACTCATTGAACGAGATAGGGTTAAACAAAAAGAACTGGGAACTGAGATTAAGAAATTATGTGAGAATTTGTCAACAGGTACTTCTGCCCATATACTTGATGATTTTTTGAGTAATATCAGTGTCAAGTTAACGAAATACGAAACAGAACTGGTGGAAAGAAAAAAAGGAAATTGCTCTGGGATTTGCGTGACTATGAGAATGGTAAAGCCTTTATCTCTAGAACCAATCGGAAGAGGTCACACAATCATCTCTGGTTCCAAAAAGAGGGTGGAGACGTTCATCACTACTATTCCTCCTTTTCTGCTTCAGAGGGCCAGAATACATCATATGAAGAAGATGTGGATCAAAATTCTGAGTTTCCTGTGTTACCAGCAGCACAATACCCAGATCAGTTTCAATAGACTTTTCGTCAAGATTCTACCAATTATAGAGGTGGTAAACAGGGGAGGAAATGCCAGTGTGAAGTTCAGGGACCAGCACAGAGAGAGCAGTATCCACAAGGGGGTATAAAAGAGGTAAATGGTGACTGTTTTTCTCTACCCTCTTCTAAGAACTATGTAGTAAATGTATCTAGACATTTATTTACTGATTCAGAATATTCAGTTTTAAGCTGTTTTATCATGTATACATGATATTAAATGTGATGTTTTTAGATTTAGTAGGAAACTTCATTTAAAATGTTTTTTTCAGACTACGAGTGAGAATACTGATGTAGCTATGTCCATGGACAGCCTTGATTCTTCCTTGGAAAGTTTTCATACTTGCAACTCAGATAGTATATATAATGCATATTGTAAATTGGATACTGAATATGTTACACACAAAAGCTGTATTATGCCACCTGTTTTGAATAATGATTGTGTGCACTTATCAAATTTGTTGAATTTTGCTATTGAAAGTGCTTACACTGAGTCTCTGAAACGTAAGTCTGATATTCAATATAATTTGTCCCTGAAAGAATGGAAAGCTTTACAGGTGTTAAGTAAAATGAGGGAGATTGTATTTAAGCCTTCAGATAAAGGGAATAGGCTTGTTGTAATGCATTAGTCACAGTATTTGACAATGTGTGAGGAACATCTAAATGATAGCAACATTTATGAAAAGACGGATGTATCTGTGTATAGTAATTCAATGTCTGAATATGTTGAACTACTTAGGAAAGGACAAAGATTGGGTTATTTCTCAGAAACAGATATCAACAAGAAATTTAATGTGGAAGGTTGTAGGATGGCCCTATTCTATTGCCTTCCGAAGATAAACAAAAGCTTAATACAACCTCTGGAGAGACCTAATGTTTCAGGCTGTAATTACCTCTTGCATAATATAGGTCTTTTTCTACATAGTTATCTATTACCTACAGTTAAAATTCTACCTTCTTATATTTGTGATGTTTTTGATTTTTTAGATAAAATTAAGAATGTTGAGTGGAATGATCAAATGTATTGGGTTACACTCGATGTAAAGAGGCCTCTATACAAATATTAGACATGAATTTGGAATTGAGGCTGTTAAATTCTTTTTAGGTAATAGTCCGGTTACTGAATATGTAATAGAACTCATACATTTCTGCTTAACACATATTTTTTTTGAGTTTAATAATAATTTATATAGACAAAAACAAGGGACTGCCATGGGGGCAACTTTTTCCCCCATGTATGCCAATTTGGCTATGGGTCTTTTTGAGTCTGAATATTTATATAGAAATAATTTTTTTCGCAAATAAGATACTATAGGTTTATAGATGACTTGATATTTTTGGTACAAGGTGGTAAGGCTTTGGTTGAGAAATTTATTTCAGAGTTGCATATTAATAGATTTTTTTTTTTTTTGGAATTTGATGGTCTCAGAATTGGGACAAGCATTTCTTTTTTGGATGCTGTATTGAATATTATGGATGGTAAAAACTTGGAGACCTCAGTTAATAGAAAATTTGATGAAGGGACACAATATGTACATGGACAGAGTGGTCACCCTCCCCATACACTGGAGGCTTTACCTTTTATTGAAATACTTAGGATTTCTAGATTATGCAATAACGAGTATACTTTTGTAAAAGAATTGGATAAAACTGTGGAGATGTTTAAGTGAAGGGGCTACAGCAATGAGTTGATTGATAAAAGCTGTAAAAAGTTTTTTGAAAGCAACTGTAGAAAAACAAGGGATAGTACCTATAAAATATATACTGTTTCTCCTAATAATAGGATGAGGAAACAGTGTAAAATTTTGTATTTTATTACTACATATGGGTGCTTTAGTATTGAAATGATGAGATTGGTGAGACATTATTGGGAATATTTTAATTCCCTTAGTAATGTGTCAGTTTGGTTAAATGAAAAGTTACGGTTTTCTTTTAGAAAATGTAAAAATATACAGAATTTTTGGGTTAGGAGTAAATGTTATATGCCTTTTATGCATTTAGAACATAGTCTACTATATAGTGGGACCTCCACGTGTGGTAAATGCAAGGCTTGTAAATTTGAAGTGAAGAGTTTCCCCCATATGAATAATGTATTTTTTTAATACATGGGATCATTTTACTTGTAATTCTGAGGGTGTTATTTATACACTCAAATGTCCATGTAACTAATTTTATATTGGTGAAACCAAAAGGGCATTTAAAGTCAGATTTATGGAACATGCTAGAAACATTGTTAATAGTAAAGAGGAAAGTTCTGTGGCTATGCAGTTTAAAAAAAAAATTCATCAAGGTAAAAATGAGGGGTTAAAAGAAACAGTGTTGGAAAAAGTGAATGTTTCTTGTTTTGATGCTAATAGTCTCAAACAACAATTATTATTTAAAGAGACTATTTATATTTTAAAGTTTGGCTCTTTATACCCTCATGGGTTAAATGAAGAAATGAATTGGAGGCTATTAATTTAATTATTTTATTGTTTTATTGTATTAACTTGCTAAAAATTTTTTTTAACTGAGTAATTAACTAATCATTCAATTATCTGTTAGTATATAAAATGTGTGTGCTCCTATGGTTCTTTACTCCTTGAAGGCTACGGCTGAGACATCAGAGGAAGAAAGTGTGTTACAGAATAAATTTGTGGATCACCCTTGGGTTGTATTTTGCTGTTTTTTCACTAAGTGGTTGCTGTTGTTCGTTTAAATTTCTTAATTGCCCCCAGACACTGTCTGGGCAATTGACTTGGTCAGCATCACACATCAGGCAAATGAGGGTTGAGGAAATCAACCCTTGTACTACAGGAGAGAGATTATTAGCAGCATATAACTTTATACTTCTGCACTAAAATACATTTAACATTCTGAAAAATTAATAAGTTATTATGCAAGTCACAAATAGCTATCCAGAACTGAAATTATCAACAAATCATGCACAAAACAGTAAAAAAGTACTTTGCTGAATATAATTCGAATGATGAAATATATAACTGAGCTTAAATCCTAAGTGGTGTTAACCTAATCTACTCTGAAATTTACACCAATAGCAACAAATTACCTGAAATATTTAAAAATTAAACTTAGATCAAAACTGCAACAGAAATTTGCTCACAGGACATCCCATTCATAAAAAATATACATTGTGAGAATCCATATCAAAGAGACAATGTGCATAATTACTGTTTCACACTAAATGTAATGACAGCAATAATCTAAACTGATAAATGGGGTCTGATGAATGTGATATATGAAATAGTTTGTTCAGTTGCTTAGAGCCAGAGTTCAGGATCTGTAGCTCTTATCACCAATTAAAATATATATTTACTTAAACATGTACACAATACAGTACATAATATTACATATATCACTACATCAGATTACTACATATTAGAGAAATATATATATATATATATATATATATATATATATATATATATATATATATATATATATATATATAAAATAAATATCTATGGACAGACTTACATTAGTGGCATTCACTCAGTTCAATGGTTTAAACTGAATTTTATAGGCCAAAAATAAAGACAGTGAATATTAATTTTGTAATGTATAAACAGCTTATGATATTTCAGTAACCATTCAAGCAAGACACATACTGCCAGCACGTTCATATGTGGCTATGCAGCTCTGTCTATGTACCCTGAATGTTGATATATTTAGAGAAATATGAAAATTATTACAATATAAACAAGCAGTATATAAATAATATTCAATATCTCTTTAGCAATATTTGGTAAAGTTCAAATATCACTACAATTGTCTTTGCCATCATGTATGCTTTAACATGAAATCTTCTGATACGTTAATGTAGCATGGTTTTAGAATTATTAATGCAAATATGAACAAGCGATATTTAATATTTAGTGTTACTATAAAACTGTAAATGGCAAACAATTTGAGATAAATTAATCTTTACATTAGTGACATTCATTCAGTTGAAAGCTTTAAACTGTTTTTTTTTATAAGTCATAATAAAGGCAGTGAATATTAAGTCTGTAATGTATATACAGTGTATGATATCTCAGTAACCATTCAAACCAGACGCCCATTGCCAGCAGGATTTTTTTCATACAGCTGTGAGTTTCATATCAGGTTATACAGTTCTGTCTGCGTTACCTGAATGTTGAGATGTTTGGAGAGATATAAAAATTATTACAATACAAATAAACAATATGTGAATAATATTCAATATCTCTTTAGCTACATTAGACAGAGGTCAAATTTCAATACAGTTAGGTTTGCCATCATGTGTACTTTAAAATGAAATCTTCTGATATCTGCTATACATGGTTTTGGAATTGTTAATGCAAATATGAACAAGCAATATTTCACACCTACAGGCATCAGTAGGAGTTAACTGCAGAAACACGTGGAGGTCCACTCAGCTTTAATGAGTTACGGTGTTACTGCTCAATGCTTGGAGCCTAAAGAAACAAACTCCTCATCCTTCAAGCCCTCCTCACTCTGGAGAATATAAACATCAGTGCCATGACCGAGCCTTGGTTTAAAGCTGTAAAGCATTCCAGCAGTACAAGGCTACATAGCCTTCCACACAATTAGACCAACTGCATCACAGACTGAGGCCAAAGGTGTAGGTGTTTCGATCTACATTAGCAATAAACATACGTCCGGTTGGATAAACAGGATGATACCATGGAGCTCATCCATCTGCAAGTCACCATAGATAAGGTCCTTCATTCTATCATGGCTAGGTACAGGTCATCATCTATGCCTCTAGAGTCTCACAACTCTTAACTAAACCTACTAGTGGTGCTCACCTTCCAGCCAAACACCCTATTCATATGCGGCTTTAACTACCCCTATATAGACTGGGAAGTTTACACTGCCTCAAACACACAGGCACTACGCTTCCTAAACTTTATTATCACAAACATTCTGGAACAGATAATGCTCACTCCAGACAGAGGATCAAACATGCTGGATGCTGTAGTCATCTATGTGGGAGAGCATTGCCCACCAACTCATGTCATGTCTGTCTCCCTACTGAAATATCAGCACTAAAAATGCTGAGTGCCAACAAGCCAAAAAAAAAAAAAAAATGACTGCAAACATGGGAGAGGAGTGAAGCTTGGAAATCTGTCTTTTCCTTTATGCTTCTTTTTGTTTGTGTGTGGGGGCAACTCTAAGATTGTCATACCTTGCTGAAAAGGAAATATTTCAAGAAATATCATCTTGGACTTAATTTAGTGTAAGTCTGTACTTTCGACCATTCAGTCTCTGTATTTTGGGACTCACTCTAGTGGGTGCCAACATTTCAAATGGTTCCCATCACTTTCTCCCTAGTGAGGCTGGATCACAAAGCTGTCTCCTTTGAAGTAAAAATCAACTCAGAAAACCCATCTAAACCCGTAACAGCTAGGAACTATTCTAAGGAAAACTACATCTTATTAAATCACAGTTTGTCAAAATTCAGGGCTTCTCCTAACCCCAAGACCATAGCTACCTATGCACATTTATTCACAAAAGTCCCTATACAAACATGTGAATGTCTGCATAGAGTCTGCTATAACTATCATGTGAGGGAATCTTCACCTAAACAGGATATATAACAATAGAAGAAAACTCATGGCCAAAATCATGAAGTGCAACTCCCTTAAGGATAAGTGTTCTTTTATACAACTAAACAAGAAACTATGAAATACAGATCAAGCTTCATTGCCGACTCCACCCCAGCTCCACTTGGTGAAATCCCCTCCAATATATTATGCCCAACTGTTAGCAGGGACCACATGCTGGCAGCACTTGATAAAAGCAAAATCACTTCCATCATGGGTTCCAACAACATCCCTGGTTCCCTCCTGAACAGTCTAAAACACAACCCACCAAGACCACTTGAGACACTCTTCAACTGCAGCCTTGAAACAGGCTACATTCAAAATGAATGGGAAACCACAACAGTCATGCCCCTCCACAAGGGTGGACCATTAACCAACCCAGGGAACAACAGAACCATCAGTCTAACAAGCCTAATATGCAAAGCCATGGAATGAATTATCATGGAAATGATAAACAATGATATTGGCAACCTACAAACACCAGACCCATCCTAATTTGGCTTTGTCATGCTTATTTAACCTGACTGATTTCTTAGAGAGGGTCAACAAGGCATTGGATGAGGGTAAAACAGGACATACTATGTATCATGACCTAGGCAAGGCATTTAATGGAATATCTTGTTGGGAAGTTCTCTATGCTAGACACAAACCCCTACATAACTCACTGGACTGCTGGCTGGCACACAGATAGGACCCAAGAAGTCAGGATCAGTGAGACCACCTCCATCAAGAGACTCTTCACTAGTGGAATACCCCAGGGCTTTGTGTTGGGCCCACTCTTGGCATCTATATCTCAGAAGTCAAGTCTAATGTTGAAGGCCTCTGGCTCACCAAGTTTGTAGATGACTGTAAATTGGGAGCTATTATAGACTGCCTCCAAGACACCAACATTTGCAAAAGGGTTTAACACAGAAAAATGATTGGTGCCAAAGTCATTGCCTAAAACTCAATGCCAAAAATGCACTGTAATGTCCTTTGGGAAACTGTCAACCCACGTTAATCCCTCCATTGATAAAATGTCTGTTAAGAGTACATCTAGTAGTAAGGAATCTTGGAAGATATGTAGACACCAGTCTGGTCTTTGACCAACATGTAGCTAGAACAATAAGAAAATCATTCTATGTCATCCAACGTATTGGTAAGGGTATGGCATCCAGGTCCAAGGAAGTTATAGTATCTCTCTACTTGTCCCTTATCAAAATTATCATTAAATATGCTATCCCATTTGGCATGTGTCTAACCAGAAACTTACAACAGTTGAAACACCCACAAAGGTTTTTCTACATGAGAATTGAGGGCATGAATACCCTAACCATGCCCTACACTGGTCACCTCAAGGCTCTGTCTCTGTATAGGGGATATTTGCATGGATCACAGGACTTCCTTAGACCCAGCCCTGATGGATCTGTTGCATATGCCCAAAATAAATAGCACCAGAAACACTAGACCCAGGGATTTGACCTTCGCTTGTGACATAAACAGAACATGCTGGAGAGACAGATATGTTTCCCAAAGGATTCCTGCACTATGTAACAGGCTACCCTTACATGTAAAACAGAGTTCTTCCCTGACTGTGTTCAAATCAAACCTTGACAATTGGGAAATCATAAATATAACCCTGGTCTGGTCCCCATGTCCCTTAGGGACTGAAGAAGTCAAAGAAAAAAGTATTATCCTAACACCCACCACCAGAAATCCTTAGTAACTTCCCTAATACCATGCCCCCCATATAGACATCCATGACACTCAGGACCCAAATGGATATGGGCTGCACGCCTAGGCTTGTGAGTGCCCTACTGTTCATTATTTTAGTAGCAACCAATGAACATATGAACTTATGAGTCGTATTGATGCCACAGCAGTTAGCTCCAAGGCAGGAGCCTCTTTTAGGAAACTGCCTCTCAACTCTTTGTATTTTCTCAGAATGTCCAGATTTTTGCCTTAGATTTTTGTTATATTGCTAATAAAATTTGTGGCTTTCTCATAAATCATTGCAGACTGATATCACTAAATAATTACAGACATTTGAATTTGAAACTTCATATTCTTCAGAAAATGCAGCTAATGCAAAATGTGTAATTCTGTCAATGTTCTACAGCTGTAAGAGTAGTGTTTAAAAACTGTCTCTATTTTGGAACTATCTCCTTGTAATTTTTGGCTTTGCCCATAATTCTTGCTCTAACAGGATTAGCAGTATGACTGTAACCACAAGTGAAAGTCCTGATATCTTAGATTTTGAATTGTCTCTACAGAGCTGGTGGTGGAGGACTTTATTTATTTCTGCAATGAAACTCCTGGTAATAAGAGACTTTGAATTCCCTAATCTGTGCATTGCTAATAAGAGACTTTGAAATGCATGCTACCAGTACCAAAATAAAAAAAAAAAACAGTCAAACTATTGCGAATATTGCAAAGTTCTGGTTAAGCCCAGATGTCCTTGACAATAATGACAACAATAATATAGTGATGGAGTTGCTTATAGACATATTTACCAACCATCTTTAGCAAAGGTCATTAAAATGTGGCTGGAACAAGTGGACCCAGAAGATTCCAAACCTTTGTAACTTTAGTGAAAAGGATATTATTCTATGAACATCTGTTTAAGGAATCACTTTATCTATCCCCACAATGCCCTTTTTAGGCCGTGTTAAGTTGTTAAACCCTTCAACATAATGAAAATCACTCAAAACTACCTAAAGCACTGCTGCTCAATAATAGGCATTTAAATAAAAAAAGTACTCCCTGGAAGCACTCCTCACCCTGGAGAATGCAGACATGTGCAGTCATGGAAACATGGTTCAGGGGATTGGGTGTGGCCAGCATGCTGACAGAGAAGCAGCAAACTTTTTCTGCTCTGCTATATATTATATATGTCTGACAGGAGAAATATTGTAAATTATTTTATCAGTTTTATTTTAGTAGATATACTGAGTATAAAGTACTCTTAAGATAGTGTCAACAAATTAAATAGATATTTTGAGACTTTCCAGTCAAGATTTTATCTGGAAATCCTTTTATAAAACAGCTCTGAAATGAGTCACCTCAAAACCAGCTCTCAGAATTCCGCCTTTTAAAAAGAACTGCAGTCTGTTCTTGTCAACATACAGGAATTGTAATTAAAAATGGACAGAATAAATACCAAATTGGACAATTTTAAAGAAAAGTGTACTAGGCAATTGGACCAAATTCAAAAGGCTCTACAACACCAGAAGGCTCAAATCACTAACATAGAAGATTCATTGAATGACATCCAAGAAGACTAAATGAAGTTGAGTATAATATTCAATTTCTATTAAAACAAAATTCTGTTTTGCTAAATAAACTGGATTATTTGAAAATAGATCAAACATAAACAATATATGAAACTCTGACTACCTGAAAAGACTGAAGGTAATGACATGGCTAGTTTTCTGACATCCTGGATTCTCAAAGTTTTAAATTTACCTGAAGGCATGCCATTTGGAATAGAGACAACACACAGATCTGTGGAAACATCTACTTCAAAGAACAAATCATTTTCTAGATCTACAATAGTAAGGTTTCTCACCTCAGAAGATAAAGAGCTTATTCTTAAAACTAAGTGGTCAAAGTCTCATATCAAAATAGATGACAAAACAATTCATTTTGACACTGACTACTCTTCTTCTGTCATATGCAAAAGAAAATGTTTCCTCCCATTGATTAGATAATTAAAGAGAAAGCAAATTAAGGTTAATTTATTGTTTCCTGCCAGACTAAAAATCTTTATTCGGGATGGAGCAAAAACCTATGAGGAACTGGATGCAGCTATTTCCATTTAGAAGACAAGTAACATGACCTCATCCATGATGAGAAGACACGAGGAATAAGGGAATTCACTTTATTATAACAAACAGCCAATACAAAGCTTGGAACAAGGAAAGATGCAATAAAACAAAACGCTTAACATTCTCACCTCGTTTTTTGTTCAGTTAATTGAACTTCTTCAGACACGCAACATCCCCCATCCCATCCTTGCCTTAATATAATAAAAATTAACCAATCAAAATATAAATTACAAATCCTCCCTAATTAAGATAATTAATCAAGTCTCAGTGCCCTAAACCACAAGGGCATAAGGCATATTACTCATGTAAAAATACACAACATATGCATTATATTAATAAAAGATTTATAAAAAATATATAATTAATGGCATATATTATATTCATTAATATTATATATTATATTAAGTTCTATTAACTGAATGAAAAATGCAGTGAGAATGTTAATCGTTTTGTTTTATTGCATCTTTGCTCGTTCCAAGCTGAGTATTGGCTTTTTGTTATAATAAAGTAAATTCCCTTGCTCCTCGTGTCTTCTCCTAGATGAGCCTTTTGTAATATTTGGTCGAGTCTTGTTGGCCCTTGTCTGGATTATTAGACAAGTAACTTCCTTGAATGCACTGAGGATATGGACTGTACCAACCCTACCTTGAAAAGGCAGACTGAGAAACCTAGATGGAAGTCAACTGAAAAGAAGAAGCTAAAAGACAAATGACTTAAATGAATTTCATTGCTACTGTTTCAAAATATTTAAAATATTTTTTGTTAGTTCCTTTGTAATTTTATCCTTTATCCTTTATTGCTATTTCTCGTACATTTTGGATTCTTACTTTTTCAGTATTCTGAAGACTGGAGAGGGAGGCTCAGAACTTTTCTCACCAAGGTAAAATATTTATTGTTACTTCACATACACACTCCCCGGGATTCATGAAGCTTGCGCCATGCGCCAGAGTAGCGTCAGCGATCTAGCGCCAAATATAGCCATCGAGCGAGTCAGGTAAGAGCTGTTTCCATGTGCACTACCAGCGTACGCTAGAGCTGCGCAGCTCACAGCGCTTGTATGCTAATTACCCAATGTACAGCAGTGTAGCATGCAAATGAAGGTATATAGCGATTCATGAAGTGGTTTCGGCATAGCGTAAGCATGCAGAAATGTAAACCAAAAAAAGGTTTACATTTTTTCAAACAGAACATCAGAGCCATGAAAGCAGACCAGACTTATGTATTACAATGTTAACATATGCCAGTGGCTAAATATACAGCCAATGGCATAACAAAACATGCACAACACATAAAAAATAATATTTAATGTCATGGCCACATTAACATAAAGTACAACCTCAGTGCATGGGTGCGCAAACGGGAACACAAGGAAAATATATTTAGATGTCATAAAACTGCAATGTAACACAGATCATAATTTCACCATAATAGTCAATGGTACGCATGCTACACCACAAGCAAGGTGCAAGGGTTGCTAAGGATCTGTGACAGTGTTCCGTGCAGTAACTAGGAATTAGTAGTCAATACCATGCAAATGAGTCAAGTAATACTGAATTGCAAATGTCTCACCAGCATAAGGATGTTCCACATGGTGCAGCGGTACAACACCGAGGAGTGGCCTGGCGGTAAACATGACATCATGAGAGGTGTGCACCACCATAGCTGTAAGCACATTGGAGCATTGGTAATCCAGGTTGCCTGTTGCTAAGCAAAGCCACAGGAAAGGGGTGTGTACATAGCCATAGCTATGTTTAGCTGAGAGCACACAAGATGGCCGAAAGTGCATGTGAACGTGGATGAAAACGTGCTCAAAAGCCGGAAACCAGGCACGCGTGGTGCGCAACTTAAGTGAAACAGGAAGGTTACGGGAAGACAATAAGGAAATGCTGCAGCATGGTAATTGGAGTACAAATGAGAAATTAACACCTAGAATCACAGTGAGCCATAAATAACAGCTAACAAGGCTGCTAGCAGCTACCTGCAGAAGAGGAAAGGGGAGGTGCCGTACAGCAAAGAAAAGAGAACTGTCACAGCAGAACAAAGCAAACTTGCTGTAGATCAGCTACATAACACATTTCCCAACACAATCCTGGGTTGTGGAAGCACAAAACAAGAAAGGTGGCAGCTGGATGCATGCCTGACAATGGGAGGTGAATCGGGTTGAAAATAGAAGTAAAGGGCAATAGATAAGTCATGGCAGACAAGCATAAGTCAACACCAAAGGCCCCACAATAGCAGCACCTGCTTTAAAACTAATAATTAAGATACCCTGCAGCTGGAATAGCACAAACACACCCAATTACACCAGTATCATCCATTGCACAATAGTATAAAGTGTGGAAGCCCCACACACACACTTGTGTATTCCCAGACACTCTGCACCATTGGTGTATACAGATGGGGAACTTTTAATATGTATATGTTAGGGGCTGCCATAGCTTTGATTCACCAGCATGTGTTGGAGACTGACGGTGGTGTGGAGGATGATGCTGATAACCATCTCAGGCATTGGAGGAGAAGACGAGTGTTCAGACCCAGGGTAACCTACCAGGGGCTACATGATCTGGAGATAGTAGAGCATCACAGGGTGAACAGGGACATCATACAGCAACCTGTTGAGCTATGATGGCCATGCCTCAGAGCCAGAAGTAACAGAGGGGAACCCATCCCAGTGGACATGAAGGTATGTGTAAGCTTGAGAATACTAGCCACAGGTACCTTTCAAAGGCCAACTGGGGATATTATGGGGATCTCACAGGCATCAGCATCCAGGGTACTCCACCAGTTCCTGGATGCCATGTTACCACATGCCAATGAGCACATACACTTCCCCCTAATGCAGGAGGAGTTGGCCAGCAATATGGGTCTCTTCCACTGTGTGGCGGACTACCCGGAGGTACTGGGAGCAATAGACTGCATGCACATACACATCAAGTTACCACCCGGTGAGCAGGGTAGGCACTACATAAATTGCAAGGGATTCCCATCTATCAACTGCCAGATCATGTGCAATGCCCAGGGCATTATCATGGATGTGTGTGCCAACAGTCCTGGAAGTTATCACGACTCCCACATCTGGCATGCCTCACAGCTGTATCAGGTATTTGCCGGGGGGACATCCCATATGGCCACCTGGTGGGGGATGCTGGCTATGCACTGGAACCGTGGATGATGACACCCATCAGAAATGCACACACAGCCACGCCAGAACGCCATACTGATGCACATGCAGAAACCAGAATCACCATAGAGCATGTGTTTGGGATGCTGAAATCATGGTTCCATTGCTTGGACATATCTGGTGGAGCCTTGCAGTACTCTCCAGGAACGTGTGCCCACATCTTCATAGTATGTGCCATGCTACACAATATGATCCTGTGGAAACAGCTGCAGCAGGGACAGAATGGTGAAGGCCCTCACAGCCCACCACCATTGCCAAGGGACCCACAGGCGCAGGGGGGCTCAGACTACGAACACCCTGTGCTAGCCCCAGTAGGCAGACGGAGGCATGCCCAGTATACCCATGCCTTGGCAAAGAGGGAACGTATAGCACACACACTGACAGTGTAGGCACTCATGGACTGACACCCTTCTCCACCTGAACGCACAGCAAACATGGATGGCACACACACGACCACCTGTAAATTGTCATGTATAGGTGGTCTACTGTGTGCGTCCTACATAGGTAGCCCTCAACTACTGTACACACAACGGCCATTGGTACAAGGTAAGTCAATACCTGAATAGTATATTAAGCTATCAGCATGTGTCCATACTGTATGTACAGGTTCATAGATACATAATAAGGCACATGGTCAACCCCCGAGGCCACTCATAAGCATAAGCAAAACGTGTCTGCTGTCACTACCCCATCGATCAACTAACTGTCCCTCTGTGGAGCAGAGCCACTTGTAGGATCCCTGTGGTGTAGATACTGTTCACCACCCACTCTGCAAGGATTCCCCAGAGTGTTAGTGAGGGGTTTTGTATAATGTAATCAGGGATGTGTTTCCAAATAATGGGGAGTATCCCTTACAGGAATCTTCACAGATGTGTACATGTTACATAGTATACCGTAAACACAGCTTGCATATATAGGTAGTTCTCCACAGAATAATAAACATGTGGAACACACAACTGCTAAAATGTGCATTCATCACTCTTGCACTACCAGTGCCTCCTGCTCTGAGAGGTAAGATATAATTGCCAGGATTAGAACACGTAACCATGTACACATTCATCACAATAACATATCACTAAGCTACCTGAGATGTACCAATGGCAGTCGAGTATACTGACAGGATAAAACACAAACGGTAGGAATGTGTTGAAATAGGACAAACCGGCATGTACACAATGAAAGATGTATATATATATATATATATATATATATATATATATATATATATATATATATATATATATATATATATATATATATATATATATATATATATATATATCTACACACACACAATCATATAGAGAGAGATAGAGATATGTCGATATATGGGGATATACATATATATGTAGATATATAGATAGGTTAACAGCATCTACATAACCATGGAGATACATATAAATTGGATACCTACCACATACCGACTGCTTTACATACCGACGCGCGTAATCCCAAGGCTTAAGGTCCGAAAGAACACAGTACTGAAACACCAGGTGCATGAGGTGTAATCTCACGATGTTAATAGACAGTTAGTCAGTTCTTCTGGTGTTGTGGTTTGGGTAGGTTACTGTGTGTACGTGTGTTTCTTAGGGCTGTAGTGTGTGTAAGTGTGTGTTTTGTGTGTGGTGTGTGTTCTTGGGGGACTGTAATGTGTGGTTGTGGGTTAGCTTTGTGCATCTGTTTGCATGACCTAGGATGTAGAATATTAAAGTAGTGGGTGGTGTGTGGGGCGCAGACACCTATATGGAGTGTGTAGGGGGGGCTTGGCCGCCTGCTCATACGTAGTGTAGGATGGCTTGTTTGGATGTGTTGGGTAGCAGTGTGCGTCTGTGTGTGCATGTGTGTGTTCCATGTTCATGTTACCTTCGCGAGTTTCTGTTGATGTCAGTAATGTGAGATATGCTGACAGAAAAACACTGGTAGACTCACCACGAAAGGTCCACAAAAAGTCCAATAGTTAGTTACAAAAACCACTTGTCAATGTTCCAACACAACAACTTTTATTCCAGGTATTAAAGACAGGATAAGCGCTTTCACGTACTATGATGTACGCTTCCTCAGATCTACATTCAAAAGAATCAGTCCAGTTTAAATACAGACTAAAATGGTTAATTAATTAATTAACTAACCAATTATTCAATCCAACTATAAAATGCGTACTGAAATATATGCCAGCAAACAACCTAAGCATAGGAGGTTGCAATGCTCTAGATTCATTCCAATTATGATGGAACATATAGCAAACCTCAATCTATCCTGTGTGTGTAACACCACTGTGGCCCACTAAATACACAAATACAGGATAAAAAATAATAAAAATAGGACAAAACAAAAATAGAGAAAGAATCAAAAAAAGCATGAAAATACCAAAAAATCATATGTGTGCCAAAATTAAATAGTATACAAATAAAGCAATACATTCATACCTAATACATATCTATATAAGCAATAATATATGCATATATGATCCAGTATAAAACTGAAGAAAACTTCATATATAGTAAAATGCATAATATAAAAAATACATAATAAAGAATACAAAATATAAAATACATGGTATAAAAATACATGATGTAATGTATATAAAACAAATATATACATCATATAAAAATACAAAATGTGGAAGATCTGGTTATAACAATAAAACTTTGTTCAAATGCACAATCCCTACCTTCTAGACTTCAATATAGGTTTAAGTGAGACATATTGATTAATGCCGGGAGATATATGAACTCTCAACTTGAAAATCCACTCCAACTCTACTTTCTCTAGGGCATTAATAAAATCCCCCCCCCCTCTCTCACTATGAGTCACAATTTGTAAAACTCTAAAGCTAAAAGCATGATCATTAAATGCAACAATATGTTTAGCTAGAGCATTTTGTTCTTTTCTCTGTTTGATATCATATATATGATTGTAAACCCTTTTCTTTAATTGTCTCTTGGTTAAACCTACATAAAAGGCAGAGCACTTATCACAGGTTGCAAGGTATACAAGACCTTCTGTATCACAGGTAGCATAAAACCTGGGAACAAAAGTATAATTAAACGAAGGGTGAATAAATACCTGATCTCTACTGATATATTTACACATGCCACAGAAACCGCATGGATAGGTACCTAACATCTCAATCTTATTTACGTCCAGTCTATCACTCAACCTCAAGTTATCACACAGTAACCTTTTCAGATTCTTGTTATTTCGGTAAGCAAAACTCGGTTTACTACCTACTAGCTGTAATGTTTGTTGATCTACTGTTAACACTTTCCAATTATTTAGGATGATGTTCCTTATTGCTAAGAAATCATTTGTATATGTGATAGTTAATCTAATCTTATCCTTAGCCATCTTGTTTACATTTTCAGTGGCAAGTCTCGTACCAACACCTGAGTGGGGTACCTGATGATGGTCGAACACTGCCAATCTAATACCCCTGACCATTCTCTTATCATATCCCCTCTCTATAAATAGTTCTTTCATTAAATCTATCTGTTTTAATTTAGTAGTTTCATCTTTACACATCCTGCTTAATCTAATAAACTGACTCTTTATGATCCCAGGAAAAACATGCCTGGGATGCATACTGTCAAAACTTAACAGTGTGTTCTTCCAACAGGCTTTCCTAAATAATGAAGAAACTAACTTGCCAGCTTGAATACTTAGACCAACGTCTAAAATACTGATCTCAGTCTGGGACACTTCCATAGTGAATTTCAAAAAATCACTAGTACTCTCCAAATAATGGAGGAATCTCTCAAACTCTTCCTTAGTCCCTTTCCATACAATTAGGATATCATCCACAAATCTCTTGTAGACAAGAACATTCCTATAAAACTCATGAGTAAATAGATGTTCCTTCTCCCAGTGATATACCACCAGGTTGGCAAACGTGTTGGCACATGATGTACCCATCGCCACTCCCCATCTCTGGTGGTATATCTGTCCTTCAAAAGAAAACACATTGTAGGACAAAACCAGTTCCAGTAACTGACAAACAAGAATCTGTTTATTATTACTGAAATCAGTGTCAGTGATCATAAGTTCCCTGATGGCCTGGATACCTGTTTCATTTGGAATAGATGTAAACAAATTCTTTACATCAAGAGTAATAAGTAGATGTACACCCTTCTCTAAATTAACCACTAACTGTTCAAGTGAATCTAGCAATTGGTAGGTATCTTTCAAAACATTTGGTACCTTGTCCACAATGGGTCTCAAAACTTTCTCTAAATATATGGAGACATTTTCTGTCACCCAGCCATCACCTGACATGATGGGTCGCATCGGTGGAGGAAAAAGACCCTTGTGCATTTTAGGCAACCCTTTAATCACTGGAATCCGAACATAATCTTTGTGAAAAAAGTCAAAAGTCTCTTTAGTGACCTGCTGACACATTAGCATATCAAACAAAGTGTCATCAATAATCTTGTGAAAATCATTTAACTTGCTCAAAGAGATCGGTGAGTATGTCTTAGTATCACCAAGCATGCTACACATACTGGCAACATAATTACTAGTTTCAAGCAAAACAATCCCACCCCCTTTATCTGCTGGTCTTATAGTCAATATATCTGCTTCAGATAGATGTTTCAGTGAGGCCCTCTCCTTTACGTTCATATTGAAATATCTACATTTCCTCTTGTTATTATTAAAAAATAATCATATAGATCATTCTCGCATAACTTTATGAAACACTCAATATGCGTAGATAATGGGGGGGAGGGGGAACACTTCTCATTTTACACTGTTCAGGTACATCCAATATTCCTACGTTAGACTGACATTTATCTTTAAAATAGAGTTTCAATGCTACATTCCTTGCAAACATCCTGAGATCTACACAAAGTTCATGTAAATTGCTACCTTGGGAGGGAACAAACGTTGCATGACCTAGGATGTAGAATATTAAAGTAGTGGGTGGTGTGAGGGGCACAGACACCTATATGGAGTGTGTAGGGGGGCTTGGCCACCTGCTCATACGTAGTGTAGGATGGCTTGTTTGGATGTGTTGGGTAGCAGTGTGTGTCTGTGTGTGCATGTGTGTGTTCCATGTTCATGTTACCTTCGCGAGTTTCTGTCGATGTCAGTAATGTGAGATATGGGAGTCTGTTCCCGGGACTGTGTGCGTCGGAACACTGTGGTTTCGGAATTCCACAGGTCTCCTGTATACAGCGGTTGAAGTGTTCACATATGTGTATAACATAGAACATAGCAATCACACATTCTGCCACTACCAACCTTTATGAACAAAGGATATGGAGAGTATATGCCTATACACCATTACAAATATGTGCTATGGACATGAGCCAATGATAGTGTTACCATCTGTTCCACTTTGTGGGGGACACTCCCTCTTTGGGCGGTTGTGTTCTGACCAAATATATTAAGCGTGGCAAATGTCCTGGGATTGTAGGATATAATTATGTCCCATATGTACTGTAATAGTTGCATACAATAGTTATTTCTGTAACTAAAGTACCTACATGGTACAGAAAACAGGATAAGCTACTAAACTACTACAAGAATAAGCTTATAATCAGGCAAGAAAGGACAGTTCTATCCCTTGTACTGGTCGTGGGTTTGTGTCGGCCTGTAAAATCAGATGTGTGTCCTGAAAAGGACCCACTATGGACATATGAAAAGGTGGCAACCCTAGCCAAAGAGGGTCAGTCACCAACACAACTATAATGACTGCAAATACCTATGACAGAAATACACAGCTATCATGTAGCAACACGTTATTACATTCAGATGTATTACCGAAGGGATTCAAGGACTAACATCACCTGCATGCTATACAGGAACCACATAACAGTGTTTTAATGAATCAGCCTGCAAATACCATTGTAGTAGTCCACAAAAGGATAGGTGTTCAAATAGGGAAGGAACCCTCACGCACATAGCGATTATGGATAAAAGCAGTTCCTACACACCTGCATTTGCTATGCACACCCACCAACATCACCCCACACCCAAGCATATTACAATACAAACTGTAATAACATCACAAATCATTCACACACTGTACAACATCTGCATAAGCCTTAATATACCTTGTCAGAGACACACTAACATGGCCCTAAGTGAAATAGTGGTTGTTATACAATGGAACAGCTGCTGAGGTAATAGGGTTTGTTTGCACTAATCCCATTTCAGAGGGTTGTGCATACACCGTGATGTGTTAGCAATTAGTGAGTAACAGCACAGTATGCTACACTTGTACACCAAATCAAGGATGTCTGGTGAGCACACTGTACACCACATAACAGTTAATGCATAGCCATACAGCCTTGAGCTGACCAAACATCCTTGCCAGACTTAAACATCTGCAGATGTATCTGGTACAAACAAACCCTGCATAAGTAGCAGTGTTCCAAAATATAACAGCTGTACTCACATGTAGAACTAAATTGTCTAGCCATAACACACAGTCCATGGGAGTCATGAAGCTAATATATCTCTGTGTGTCTCCATATAGCTGTTGAAATACATCGCAATAACACATCTAGGCCATCTTCCTCAAAAGTAAGGCAAACGAACAACCCCTAAAAGGAGTACTCACTTATACGCCACTGTTGCCATGGAATCAGCTAATGGAGTAGCTGCACAGCTGATGTGCATCCAATTAACTACTTTGGAACAACAATTGGTGGACAGGATATCACATGTTACCGATATATAACTAGAAAAGGATGTGTCATCACACATTCAAACCATGTGCATATACCAGCAGAACATTACAAATGACATTGAAACACAAACAGAAAAGGATTGAATCAACTGTTAACGATATGTCAGGTTACTAATAAGGTATGTAGAACAGTCAGTATGTCTGTGTATGTAGTACTATTCTGTAGTATTTAAAGTGCATGCAATCCATATAGTGGAAACAGTTACCTTATAGTGATGTATAGTCACGCTTGTAGTAATTGCGTGTACTGCTGTAGGTCACAAGGCAAACACCGCATATACCGCTAGAGATGCTATATAAGGGCTTTGAACAGAAATACTCCTCACCAGCTGACATCAGTGGCACAGTTGGTCCAACAAGTATGTGCTATAACAGGGAATAATATATGTTGATATATTGTAACTGTAGCCATATGTATCGGTGTAATACAGAGAACAACATGTGGAAGGTTGGGCCACTGAGCAAGTATGTTTTTCATTGTGGGATATTGTGCCAATAACTGTGTAATGTACAGTATTGTAGGCAGATATGTATTACAAGCTACATAGCATTACTGTAATGGTATGCAAATATTAGTTATGTCAATCGGCATTTACAATACACAATAACAGGCTATACATGTCTTTTAGTGAGCCGACAGTTTATCAGCATGATAGCAAAGTAAAATGGAAGAGCTATTTAACTATCCATGCACATAAGACATGTAATATGTGCAAAGGTAGGTACTAGGCTGTCTTACCAAGGGTATCTGTAAGTCTAGCTAGTGTGAGTTGTCTTACATTACCCCTATAGGTTGGTTCCCTGTGCCTCTGAACGACAGAGCCAAAAGTTCCCTTTGCCTCTGTCCAGCAGAGCCACTGCAGTGATCCTGGGTACATGTCTGTCTCCCATCCACATGGCAACATTTCCCTTGAAGAGTGCTCCTGAGGGGCCCTGCCTGATTTACATTGGAATCACATTTCAAAGCATAGGGAGTGTCTGGGTCAGGAATCTATCCATTCAGCACATCCTACTCATCGTTGTGGTTAGGTGTATATCCCTAGAGCATGTGACTCTCAGAGGTTTCTGTTTAGGTGGAGCATATCCAGCAATACAGGGTTGGACATGGGCCTTATATGTCAAGCAGAGATCACCTGTGAATATGCAGTATGCAACTGAGTACAGCTGGTGTTTCGTAGGTTGGGCTGCATAGGTCATCTGTTTGAGGTCAGTAATCCTCTTGGTGTGGTACTGGTGTGGTCTTCCAAGCTGTTGCAGTTGTCTTGTAAGGTATATCCCAAATGGGGTGTTGTATCCTTTAATGGGTCTGATATGACATGTGTAGAGTCACAATGGCCCCTCTGATCTGGATGCAAACCAAGTAAAGATTAGCGGGGCCATGTAGAAGGATATTCTAACCACCTTGTCATTATGGGTATCGAAGGAGAGATTGCTATCTACTGGTGTTTCTGGATCCCATAATACCTTTTTTGTATGTAGGGGACTAGCACCTATGTGGTAGTCCGTGGGTAATTAGTTATATCCAAAGGGGATGACTATGCACTTTTAGGCATTCAGCTTGACGCCATGATATTAACACCAGGTATGCATCTCAGTGCAATCCTTCCAGAGGATGTCTGTAACAGCTGGGGAACAATTATGTCCCCTAGTTTGCAGTCATCTGCAAACCTTTTCAGCTAAAGCCCTCCTGTGCTTGTCTGTACATCAGAAATGTAATATACCGAACATGAGGGGGTCCTAGGACTGAGCCCTGGGGGATGGCAGTTGTAACTGGTATACAGTTGGACCTAGGGTATGCAACTCCTACTGTGTGTATTCTGTCCGTGAGCCACTTTGCAAACCATCACATGACATAGGGGTTAATGTTCAGGCAGATGGGTATGTTGATAATACCAGAAGGAGGAATTGTGTTGAAAGCCTATGAGAGATCTAGATAGGCCGTGTGGACCTCCTTACCATCATCTAATGCCTTGGTAACTGTCTCTAAGAAGCCCACCAGGTTTAGGAGGCATGGTCCAGCCTTAGCAATGCCAAACAGGGAGGGGTCAAAGGTTGGGAGGTACCCAATGTCTCTGACAGTGATCCATGATGTGCACCATAGCTTTGCAGACCAGGCTAGTCAGGCCTATAGGGTAATAGGTCCCAAGATCCATTGTGGCACCACCTTTGTGGAGTGGGATAACTGTTGCTGTGCGCCATTCAGGGGGCACTATGCCTGATGTGAGGCTATTATTGAACATGGTGCGTAGGTGAGGAGACAGTACGATCTGAGTTTCATGTAAAACACAGCCTGGGATGTTGTCCAGTCCCATGGATGCTGTAATATTGCCTTCAGAGTGTGCAGCTTTGAGAGGGATCTGCCCGGATGTTGCCAATATCCACTGTTTCTGTAATGTTCGTGCCTTTGTGCTGTAACTCAGAGCAGATCTGGTTGTTGACATTGAGGATCTGTGGTTGTTGTTGGTATTAGTTGCGTTAAAGTTTTCATAGCTAGCTTTGGAAGATCGTATAAGGGATCTCACCTTCTTACTGAGGTTGGCCAGGGATCTCCTACACACATGGTATTGTACTCTCATTTGCAACAGTGTCTTCCTCCTGTAGTACAATATGTTTATGGCAGGAGACCACCAGATTGGTTAAGTTAATTATGAGTATAGCATCCTGGTTTTGTTTGTGATAGCACAAGCCATGCACTCCTGTAAGTGCTTATAGAGTGCATTTGTGTAGAATTCAGCAGTTGTAACAGTACTGTCCATCTGCATGGGTGTCATGACATCCACCACGTCTGCCTTAAGAAGCATGTAGTTGGCCTTGTAGACATATTATACTGTGGTTCACTTAATGGAGGTTAGGTGTGGGATGTGGATATCAACGTTGTTCAGCACATAGTCTGATCGGACCAACGAGGAGTTGGCTTCACATGTGGAAGCACCAGTCACTCATGTTAGTAATGACTAGGTCTAGGATATTGTTGCTCCTGGTGGGTGTATGGATATGTTAAGTCAGGGCATTGGTGTTTATGAATTCCAGAAATCATTGAGCTAATGTGTTGGTACATGAGTAGTATTCCCAGTTAATGGTGGGGTAGATACAGTGAGGCTTATGTGATGAGTGTGGTGTTTTGCGACTGTGTAACTTCTCCACATGACAGTCAGGCTCAGGCTTGGTTGGAGAGACCTTTACCTCCAGTTTGGCTAGATGAGTGCATCTCTCACAGGTTGTAGTGTTGGGTGGTAGGCGGAGAGGCTTGTCTGTGTACATGAGGCAATGTGTACATTGCCTCAAGATGTCCAGAGTCATCAGATAGACAGGTGAGAACACTGGCAGTTGACTCTTGAACATGCCTGAATATAGAACTAGATTCACCCAGATAAGTGAGGAAAGTGAGTACAACAGCTACATTACTCTACGCAAGTGAGAAAAGTATGTACAAAACCTGTTCACCCTTACGTGTAGGTGATGTGGAAGATTGAGTGCTATAGTAATCATTAGCTTACGTAATGTTTACAAGTCCTGAACAAGTGCTTAGCATGAATAAGCAATCCAGATAGGGTCTTGGATAATATAAAAGCATGGCCCCCTCCTCCCAACAGGTACACAAGCATATATACATGTACATCACAGGGCCCCTGTACCCACAACTATGCAGGTACAAGCTGCACTCAGTCTGCATGGGACCTGCCCACATCACAGGTTGTATCATACACATATGGCAAAACAAGATACTCTCCACGTACACATCATGTAAAACATAGCTCTATGTCAGGTTGTGTACACACTGAATGGTGCACACCAACAGGTATCACAACCCAATAAAGGGGGATACACCACTGATAATGGGAAGTAAGGCACTACTGCCCTGCTGAGTCTGGTCTGGAAGGCCATGAACCTTGATCACGTAAGTGATGTCAGCAGTACAGATGTAGATGACAGTATGGTTGATGTCACACTCCATATTATAACCTTGCCAGGTCATAGGACATCATCACCCATACTGTGTACCACCTACACTCGGTATACTAGATGTACATTCCTATGTCACAGGAGTGTTTAGCAACAGGACTGCTGGCAGAAACAACACTACAGAAGGTGTCTGAATAATACATGATCATTACACCAGTGGCAGCTACAGTATGTCAGGGTTAATGAATTCTATTCCCCCTCATTGTATTCCATACCTCACAGACAAACAGAAGGCATCTTCCTATTGAAAAATGTGAATGACTATGACCTAGGAGCAATAGCTGACTCACATTGTCACCCCTATGTTAATAAACCTGTACCCATGAACTACCACCTAGGCAACGGTCATCATAATAGACACTTGTGTGTGAGGGATGCAGCTGGGCAGTTATCTTTCCTGTGATAGCTACATCACCACACCCATCAGGGAGTCATATGTGGCAACCCTAATAATAATAGGGCGCCATTCATGAATATAGAGATCATTGTCCAGCCATACGGACCACTCAAGTGACCCATATCAGATCGCATATTTCCTTTAAGGGATATTGGCCATGTGAAGATGGCCTACACCAGCCTTCCCATTCCCCATCTCCACTATGTAGGATGATTCATACCCTGAATAAATCCATGACCAACCCAGTGATGCCAGACATGCTACACGTACTCATCCTGATCAAGAACACATACTTCATGGACATCCACCTACCACATGCTGGACAGATCCTTGTCCCATACACTTGACATAGTCCTGTCATACTATGCATTCCTGTCTGTCAAAGCTGCACATCACTCCCCTCTCAGACATGGTGTGATGACCGCTTGGTAATGCATGGTATATGTACCATTAACCCTGTGGATCAGTAATGTGGCACTGCTCCACCTGGCCCCACAGACCCGCCTGTCGGCTACTGCCAGGTAATCGTTCATCTTAGATGCATACATAGCCCATGGCATATAGCCCACTAGTTTACTTTGACTGTACATGTCATAGTTGATATCCATCCCTGCAAATACCATCTGGCTAGCCAGTGTCCCATGTGCATCACATGTGCAACACAGGTGATACATGGCAGGATGTTGAATCGCTGTACAGTACCATGTAGATGTATATGGCAGAACACAAACATGTAAAATCTTATGTGAGCATGTCTGCAGGGTCACAGGTCATGTCTGTTAAGGCAGTGTAAGTCCTTATATGCGACATATACACTGCATCAAGGTTGACTGCATTAATGTGGACACATCCAGCTATGTGCTGATCGGTAGGCACTCCAGTACAGGCAAACCGACATGCCCACATCAAGACACCAACCACATGGAGTATGAGCAATGTAATCAGGTGACACACACACACACACACACACACACACACACACATATATGATGATAATATTCACTCAACATTGAGTGTCATATGTGTGTGACACAAATGCATCAGTGTCATGTAGGTTTGCAAATACAGCTATTTAAACTGAAGTAATGCAATACACATGTATGTTCAGCTGTAGCTCTGTATGTCTCTGAGGTACTGTGACCTGTCTCCATCATTATGTCTTCCAGGTATGCCGCATGTACAGCTTCCCCCTTTTATACGCTTGGAGGATGAGGCCCTCATCCCATACCTACTTGATAATCATGACATCCTGTTCAGCCATGTGCCACAGGAGCAGCAGGATGCCCTGTGGATGGAACTTCGCAGTTGGGTTAATGATGTGGGTGGCCACAACCGCACATACCAGCAGGTGTGCAGACACTGTACAGACCTCATTAGATGGGTGAAACAGCATGTAAATGCAATCGCCAGGGAACAAGGTGCAACAGGTGGTGACGAGCTACTGGCCAAAAATGGGACACCTGCAGAACCACATCCATAAGCCTTAGCCGATATTGTGGAGGTGGGTGTCTCTCAACCACTGAGCCTGGAGTTGCCTGGTAAGTCAGTACTGCACATATAACAACTATATTCCATATAGCTGCATGTGTCTGTGTACAATATGTAATGTAACATAATATGCAAGGCATGTATACACACATGCTGCATACTATAGTATGCTACTCTGTGTATGCACACATGTGCATACACCATAGTATAGTCTAATGTACTAGTGTATGTGTTTTGCACATTGCTCCTTGTAGCCTTTATACAGGGGTGGATTATGCTCATACTGCTGTGTTACTCCTATTTAGGTACCTCTGGCATTCTGCGGTGACAGCAGCCCACTGCAGGTGAGAGTGTTATTATTTATCAGGAACCGTAATGCACAAATCTATCTGCCATGTGGCCATTCACAACATGTACACATAATGTATGGTCCTGTCACAATATACAGGTCAGACTTGCAATGCATCACAATGACTATCCATGTGCCACTCCTGCAAACTATGCGAATCATCTCACCGACATGAATCTTCACAAACTTTATTGCCAGATGTGTTGACAGCTGTGCATACAATGGTGGAGGTGCTGTTCACTTTAGGAATGTACAACAGATCTGATCTACACATGTGGTGAATACAAACAGTACTACACAGTGGGCTGGAGTATAGCCAGCGCACAGGTTTCACCGGTGTGGATCATAGCCCTGCTATGAATGTCACACAATGTGATGTGCCATCTTGACATGTCCATGACATTTATTGGCCTAGCTGCTACACTGCCTATCTTACCTGAAAACATATCCCACATACCACCCTTTATCTGCATAACCCTGTTGTCAGTGGATTATATATGTCATATGGGACAACACAGACATGTGAAGTTGATGCCCATCACTATAATTTGGACAACACATGTCCACACATGGCCACGGAGGATGGCCAGAGACATGGAGCAACACACACACTAGAAATGTTGTGCTTGTGTGTACACCCTGTTGTACAATGGCTACACATGGTTCAGCCATGGCCTTTGTATAATGGTCATAATGTAGATGTGGAACACTAGACATCCTACAGGCCTGTGCACGTCTTGTGTAGGCATATCATCAATCCACCACATAGCATGTGTTGAACATCTTGAGGGTGTTGCAACACAACAGCATTTACCTGTACAGTATCCACATCAGGCCACAGATACAGTACATCCCCATTGCTAGTGATGGACATAAATGCCATACTAGCTCCACATGTGTGTGTGTGCATGTGTGTGTGTGTGTGTGTGTGTGTGTGTGTGTGTGTGTGTGTGTGTGTGTGTGGTGTGTGTGTGTGGTACACAAAGATCATGTTGGACATGGTGTACCGACGTGTTTGCCATGTCTGCCCATAGTTGCCAGACTGCAGCAATTGGGTTGCAGATGTGCAGGGATGTCATCTGTATACCCATCAGTGACCTGTATCACAACTTCCACATCATGGTTTAGTGTGTATACACCTCAGTGATGTGAGTCACATTCCACAGTATATATGTATTGTATCTGAACACAGTCATGGCTATGAATCCTATCTGTAACTCACACTGTATAGCACTAGAGACTCCTCCTGATTCCCTGCAATGGCCATGCACATCAGCTAAATTTGCAGTATATCTGTAGGGTGAACAGACAACACTGAATTGGTACACCATTGACCCACTGTATATTCGAAAAGGACACCAAGGTGTTAAACATGTATGCATGTCATTGCACACGGCAGCAGATCACATGTCATACTACATGTGATTATCAAGGTCATATGCCACACATCAGGCACATGTACTGTTAACCTGTGCTGGTCCACATGGTGTAACACAGGGATGTATGCTAACCACTACTATGATTGTGTAATTTGCATGCCATCTGCTATCACACATGCATGCTGTGTGCAACCTAGGGATGTATGATAACTACCACTATTATTGTCTGCGCTGCATGCCGTCTGCCGTATCACATGCATGCCTTCTGTCATATCACATGCATATGTGTGTGTGTGTCTATTGTATAGATTGTAATGTACAGTTCTTGTCTGCCGTCACGGGTGATGTAGGTGCATTGCCCTCCTGCGGTACATCAGATGTTAGTGTCCCCACAGACTCTAGCAGTGATCATGAATGTATGATTGGGTCACAGACAGAGTTGCCAAGGGCTGAAACTGTGCCATTGGTTGCCATTCCATCTATATCCACCTCATTCCCGCACACAGATCCCATACCTGCACATAACCCATCACCAGTGGCCATAGAGGAAGGACAGTTGGCGCGTGGTAGCTTGGAACAGGAAAGTGTGGGGGCTATGGAAGGTGTGCCTGCATACCATGGTGTCAGCCAAACTACTGGCGGTGCCCCACACAGGTACATGGCCAGTGCTGCTCGTAGGAGGACCTCTGGCCAACATGCCCCTGCACGACACAGCACAGCACAGCAGCTGGTGTCACCAGACGCATGTTTCAGGCTGTAATGGAGGCACAGGCACATGCTGAATAGTGCAACAGGGAAGATCAGAGGCTACAGAGGGCAGCTGTCCATTCTTTAAACAACAGCATCCAGGCAATGGTAAATGCTCAACAGCAGATTGCTGATGCTTTGGATAGATGGTTGGGTGACATGGTTAGAGTCCTTGACCATGGCATAACAATCCACAAGTGTGAGCAGTCTGTGTTGGAACATCTGGTAGGAGTGAGGCATCGGGCACATGGACGTAAGCCTGCTACATCACCTGTGTCATGTCTATGTGTATGAGCTACCTCACATGCCCACTCCCATAGTGGCAGTAGCAGCAGCAGTGCATCTGGTGCTGTGCTGTCCACACCACGACACAGCAGGCCACATGCACGTGGCTTGGGACAGTACAGCAGGGACATGGTTCCAGTGGACTAGTGACATCAGACAGTACCCAATCTGCACCTCTGTCTGGTAGTGTCCATGCAACCCCTGGCAGGCACAGGTCACATGTTGGTGGCCGGACACCATGAACTGTAAAACCTCACCTGTACAGTCTGCAGCTGTCAATAATACCCCTGTCTAGGCCAAACACATGGGTGAACTGTATGCAGACATACACGCACACACTGGACACATATGTAGGGCACAGTAACACACACATGCATAACATCCACACATGCCCAATTATATCAAAGGCCCAAACCCACACACATGATGTCATCCAATGGTGCAGCCTAGGCCTCTGGCAAACATTAACACCCTGTGCATATGATGATGCCTGTTCCACATCCCAGACATCCACCCCATCGGTTCAGGGACATGCTCATATGGTCTGATGCACAGGGTGAACAGACTAGAATGATATGTGTAGTTTACAAATGTTGGCGACTGTTGACAGTCAGCAGATACACCATGTAGTACAGGTGTACAATACTGTTAACAGTATGTGTCTTGTGTAACAACAACAAATGCATGTTGGTTATGTTGTTCTGCTGTCCTTCCTCAGGTCTAATTTCGAGTGCCGGTGTATGTCAGTGTTTGCAGTTAAGTGTCCCATATGTCAATGTGGACTACTCACAGGTATATATGAATATACCAGCATCCACCGTGTAGCTGCCACATACCAGTGAGAATGTCCCACGTTACAAACACATCTACCGTTCCAAGTGCATGATAGCTGTGTATTAAGCTACTGTGGCCACAGACGTGACATCCATAAAGGGTGACATCACAGGTACAGTTACATGGAGTGGTGAGGTAAGAGAGTGGTCTAGCTGATTACAAGGATAGAGGCCAGTTGGAAGTGTGATGCCTCAATGGGAATCAGTAATACACGTTCCCATGACTGGATGCCAACACACAACTGCACCCACACACTCAGGTATTGACACACATGTATTCAGTGACACTGTAACACACACACACACACACACACACACGCACACACGCACACACGCACACACACACACATACACTCACGGCTTCACCAACACAGTAACACACAATCACACACAGTTGCTACTGGTGTGCTGAGGACCACTGCCTATGTGCAAATCTTCATTACAGTACTGTGCACCTACATGACGTGCCACAGAGAATACACATGTACAGGTAGTCAGTACAGCCTAAGATCAGGGACATCAACACAGATAGTTGAATGCATCACCTGGATGGTGGGAGGGGTCCTATCAGTTCAGTATGGTAACATACATCCTCACCCCAGGAACCAATCAGCTCTACATACACACACTGTGGCATTCAGTAATTAATACACCTATGTCACGCACATACAGATACCTTACATGTGTGAGATACACGCCCCTGCCTATGTCCTGCTTTATACATTGCAGTCTGTACAGGTGTGTACACTAGTGTACAGGAGAGTAAGTAACAATTGAGATGTATTCCCCACAATACGTGAAAAATATAGACACACATGCAACCACACATGCCAGTACTGTGAATCTCAAACCTGCCTAGCTCATGTTATGTATGTCAGATCTACAGCAGTATTGCACACGTTATAAACTGTACTGACACTTCCTGTGCCAACAGTGCTGATATATGCACTAGGGCATCATATCTATTAACAGGTGTCAAGTGATTTACCTTTGCTATCACCCTGACCGCTGTCTACGCTGTGTGTTATGTCCTTCAATTAATGAAACCATTGCTTACCAGTTACACAGGGTATTGTAGGACTGCTTGTGACACACCTGTGAGCTGTCCACAGCAAACATCTGTCTGCAAAGATGCCCCGCCACTTAGTTATTTCAACACATCTATCCATACCTGTGGTACATCTTTCTGTACATTCAGCATATCACTGTATACAGTTGGCAATGTTGAAGCTGCATTGCAGCAGCATGATGCACTAGGATACACGCCACCTGCATACAACAGCAAATGCAAATGCATGTTATCTAAATGCACAACACTACGTGTACATGTGTGTAGGTCCTACAATCCTGACATTTGGTCATGTTTGTAGGCACTGCAGTTGGTGGATATGTGTAATAACATACATGACACATGGACTGTTGTATGATATGATGGGTGACCAGTACAGAGGGGATGTTACCTCTGTCAGCATTGATATCACACCTTATGTACTGTTAGCATTCAGCAGCCATGGACCTACATTCCATGTGCATGTGTTTAATGGCTGTAGCCACCTGTTTGCACAAAGGACTACAACAGCTATGCTATTTACAGGTATGTTGTGTGTGTGACATGTACATACCCAGGGCAGATACATGTATGTCATATGCATACATGAGGGTGTGTACTTGTGTACAGCAAAAGACATCTGCTATTGGTGGAAAGCACTGAGGGCCCTTGGTATGTGTACAGCTGACCTGGTCATAGACAGTGGTATCATTGCATTGCATAACACATGATGCAACTGTCTACAGTTGATGTAGAGCTTAGTACAATACACAGGTCAAGGGTCACATGGTGGTTTACTTGTCTGTCATACAACATGTATGGTTGCATGGTGGTGGTCCGAGGGCATGGTGGTGTCTGCAGTTTACATCCTAGAATGCAGCATGTGACACTGTGTCCTGCACATGGCTCATCTGTGATGCCTTTCATGGGGAGACTGGTCAGTACATGTAAGTGGCCTTTATGTATGTGGGTACACCACCTGGAGTGGACCGTACCTGTGTTATGGCCCACATGTCTGGTTCTGAGGTATATGGTGGTAGTGCTAGGTTCTGAGGTATATGGTGGTAGTGCTATTGTGCACTACAGAGACATCAGCCAGGTGCTCCTCACTGCACAGATGTCAGTACTCCCCATTGTTGGATCTACAGTGGCCAGCTGTGAATATGGATGCTACACATCTAGCACTGGTTAGCATAAGAAAACAATGCAGTTGTCCTGTAGGTGTATGGTAGTTTACCTGTGTTTAGGACATTTGCCTTGGAATGGCACTGTGTGGGCAGATGTGACTTGGGTAATATCCACACTCCCTTGTATCATGGATGCATGTGATATGTGTCAAAGGCCTGCCTACTGTCAGCCATGTCATCCCAGAATGACAGCTGATTTGTTAAAGACCGGTGTCAAATATATGTAGAGCAGCATTCCCGCTAACAATGACAACTACCAACACCAGAGCCCATTACAATGTGTTATTTATGTTTACCTATAATAGCATGGCCACTGTGGCCCTCCGTGTTTAGCATCAGAGTGCATCCCAGTCAGCCCTGTGCTACTAGGAGTATGAGCATCCCAAGTATATCCTTGTGTAGATGGACACATAGTAGTGCATTCCGACCAGCCCTTTGCTACTAAGTGTGTGAGCATGCCCCCTGTGCTACTAAGTGTATGAGCATGCCCAGTATATCCTTCTGTAGATGGACACATAGTGCATTCCAAACAGCCTTGTGCTACTAAGTGTATTAGCATGCTCAGTATATCCTTGTGTAGCTGGACACAGTGCTTTCCGAACAGCCCTGTGCTACTAAGTGTGTGAGCATGCCCATTGACACCTTATGTTGGTCATGTGCCTCTGTGTATGGGCATGGCCATTGTAACCCTTTATAGTGGTAGTAGTCGTCCATTCCACAGATGGGCATATTCCAGGTCAGGATAGATTCATACTTTAAACCCACAGGTTCACAGGTATGTACATCTTAACTGCCAGCATCCCTGTTGATGTCCACATTCAAAGACAGTCATAATGACAGTCTTGACATATGTAGTCTGTGTGGTGTGATTCATATATGCGTAGTATTGTAATAGTAATCTGTAAATAGCAAGTGTTCCATACCCTGCACTGGCGTGTGTGTGTATTTCTGTCCCTGATTGCAGGTGGACTCTAAATAGTTTTTAGTCTGGCCACACTCCATACATTTCTTATACCCACTGTTAGCAAGGCCGATGACGTCACCCATCTAAAATACACCTCTGGGAGAGCTGTGTCCCAATAATCTTGGTAGCGCGGTCTGAGTGCTGTAGTGTAAAAAAGTAGTTAGGTTGGTGTTCTACTCCCACTCTTGTTTTTTGTGTGTGTGTGTGTGTGTGTGTGTGTGTGTGTGTGTGTGTGTGTGTGTGTGTGTGTGTGTGTGTGTATGTCTCCTCATTTGCCTGAAGAATGAGTAATACCTTTATACTGCTCACACTCCATACCTTTCTTATATCCACCGTTAGCAAGGCTGATGATGTCACCCATCTACAAATACACCTCTGGGAGTGCTGTGTCCCAGTAACCTCGGTAGCGCATTCTGTAACTGCGTAATGCTGTAGTGTAATAAAGTAGTTATGTCAGTGCTCTAGTCCCACACTTGCCGTGTGTTTGTGTGTGTGTGCCTCCCCATTTGCCTGAGGACTGAGTAATACCTTTATACTGCTCACTACATTTCTTATACCCACCGTTAGCAAGGACAATGATGTCACCCATCTACAAATACACCTCTGGGAGTGCTGTGTCCCAGTAATCTCAGTAGAGCATTTTGTAACTGCATAATGCTGTATTGTAAAAAAAGTAATTAGGTCGGAGTTCTAGTCCCACACTTGTCGTGTGTGTGTGTGTGCCTCCCCGTTTGCTTGAGGACTGAGCAATACCTTTATAGTGCTCACACTCCATACATTTCTTATACCCACTGTTAGCAAAGCAGAAGATGTCACCCATCTACAAATACACCTCTGGGAGTGTTGTGTCCCAGTAATCTCAGTAGTGTGTTTTGTAACTGCGTAATGCTGTAGTGTGATAAGGTAGATAGGTCGGTGTTCTAATCTCAGCCATGCCAACTGCGTGTGTGTGTTTCTGTCTGCCTGGGGACAGAATAATGCTTTTAGACTGCTTACACTCCATACAATCCCTATCGCCATCTTTGCCAATGCTGATATTGTTACCCACCTAGAAGTACACCTCTGGGAGTGCTGCGTCCCAGTAATCTCAGTAGTGCATTCTGTAACTGTGTAATGCTGTAGTGTTATAAGGTAGTTAGGTAGGTGTTCTGATTCCAGCCATGCCAGCTGTGTGTGTGTTTGTGTGTGTGTGTGTGTGTGTGTGTGTGTGTGTGTGTGTGTGTGTGAGTGTGTGTGTGTGTGTGTGTGTGTGTGTGTGTGTGTGTGTCTCCGTCTTCCTGAGGACAGAGTAATACTTATATAATGCTCACACTCCATACAATCCCTATCGCCATCTTTGCCAATGCTGATGATGTCACCCACCTTGAAATACACCTCTGGGAGTGCTGTGTCCCAGTAATCTCAGTAGCGCATTCTATAACTGCATAATGCTATAGTGTGATAAGGTAGTTAAGTTGGTGTTCTAATCCCAGTCATGCCAACTGTGTGTGTGTGTCTCTGTCTGCCTGGGGTCAGAGCAATGCTTTTAGACTGCTCACACTCCATACAATCCCTGGGTGGCCATGGTGGAGCCGCAGTTAGCGTTGTCGCCTCACAGCAAGAGGCTCTCCGGTTTGATCCTCGGCTGGGGTGCCTTTTGTGCAGAGTCTGCATGTCCTCCCTGTGGTCACATGGGTTCCTCCAGGTGCTCCGGTTTCCTCCCACATCCCAAAGACATGCTGTAGGTGAATTGAACACTCTACATTGGCCCTAGGTGTGAGTGTGTGCATGTGTGTGCCTTCTGTGGAAGATTGAGTGCTGGGCTGGCAACTCGACACTGTAAAACTCCACTGCCAATCATGAGCGGACAGGTGATCCGCTGTGGTGACCCCTAACCGGGAAAAGCCGAAAGAAGTAGAAGACACTCCATACAATCCCTATCGCCCTCTTTGCCAATGCTGATGATGTCACCCACCTAGAAGTACACCTCTGGGAGTACTGTGCCCCAGTAATCTCCGTAGCATGTTCTGTAACTGCATAATGATGTAGTGTGATAGAATAGACAGGTAGGTGTTCTATTCCAAGGCATGACAGGTGTGTGTGTTTGGCAGTCATATCCTATGTGTTGGTGTCTGTGAGTGGCTAGCTATTGGATGTGTTGAGGAGCGTGTTTTTTTGTTTTCCTATATAGTGGCCATAAATGTCACAATCGGCCAAGAGACTGGGTTGGCAAGACATAAACATACATTCGGCAATAGGTATGTTGAGTAATGTCAGCAGCCCTAATCTTACCCTTAAAATATTCTGAACCTGTGTGACACACAGAAACACACTTGCCTTGATAATAACACCAGTATATAATGCAGGAGGTGCATGTTGTTTCCTTTTCATTCTTATCTAATGCCTTGATGTCACGTGGTCCACTGTTGAGATTTATATTCTATATCTACGTATGTGTGTGTGTGTGTGTGTGTGTGTCTGTGCGTGTATATATATCTATATATATATATATATATATATATATATATAGATATATATATATATATATATATATATATATCTATATATATATATATATATATATATATATATATATATATATATATATATATATATATATATATATATATGTGTGTGTGTGGACATTAGCACACATAAATCTACATGATGGAATATATGTTCTATATTGTTGAATGCCTGTGCTGGATGATCGGTACGTGATAACCTCAGATGTATGTATATTTGCCATGGCTTAGTGGTAAAGCACATCATCTGTGGTGTGCAGGGTCGCCGTGCAGAAGCCAGTTGTTTTGTTGCTGGGAAGAACAAGGGACACTGAATACGGTGATAGTAAGGCACTTTTAACCAGTTGTGTGTGGGTCTGCATGACAGTAAGCAGTGGTTATTTTTGGGGAGGCTTAGTATGGGTCATGTAACTATGCATTAGTAGACAATATTATGCAAACAAGGTAGAAAATAGTGAATCCCGTTTAACCCCAGGGTGTGATGCAGGTCCCAAGAGTGTATGTGTATAGATAGCCAGGTGCCGGACTCGAATATAGGTGAAAGCATGGCGGGGGGGTGTCAGGCATACTGTATGTAAATTAGAGCCCTGTGTCTCGGGATTGCTCCTAGCTTAGCATGCCTAAGCTACGGGTGTGTCTATACCTGCCTAGTGCAATTGGGAAGGACAACAGCAGTAGGAGAGTAGTCAAGGTGAACAAGCTGGGCAAACAGGTGATATTAATCACAATCAGCAGATTACAGGCCCAGCAGACCAGCCCGGCCCAGAACACTACGATAAAGTGAGCAAGCACCATCCCCTCAGGTTTTTCCACACTCTACACCACCGGTGTATACATGCAGGGAAATTTTAACAAACAATCCTACGAAATGAGAAGGGCTGCAGCAGGCAACATAGACCAACATGTGCAGGAGGCTGTGGGTGGTGAGGATGTGAATGCTGCTAAACAACCTTCAGTGAGGAGATAGAGAAGACTGTACAGACCCAGGGTAACCTACCAGGGGCTTAATGAGCTGGAGATAGTGGAGCGCTATGGGGTGGACAGAGACCTCCTACAGCAGATTGTTGAGCTGTGCCAGCCACACCTGACAGATCGAACAGGCCGAGGGGAACCCATCCCAGTGGATACCAAGGTATGTGTAGGCCAAGGTATACTAGTCACAGGTACATCCCAAAGCACAACTGGGGATATCATGGGGATCTTACAGGCATCTGCATCCAGGGTATTTCACCAGTTCCTGGATGCCATGTCACCATATTCCAGTGAGCACGTACATTTCCACAAAACACGTGAGGTGTTGACCAGCAATATGCGTCTCTTCCACCAAAGGGCAGACTACCCTGGGGTAGTGGGTGCTATAGTCTGCACACACGTATGCATCAAAGCACCACCCGGTGAGCAGGGTAGGGCCTTCATTAACTGCAGGGGCATCCCATCCATCAACTGCCAGGTCGTATGCAATGCCCAGGGCATTATACTGAATGTGTGTGGTGGCTGCCCTAGAAGCTATGACAATTCTGATATATGGCATCTGATGCAGCTGTACCACAGCTTTGCCAATATGGACATCCCCTATGGTCACCTAGTGGGGGATGCTGCGTACACACTGGAGCTGTGGCTGATGACACCCATCAGAAATGCACACACACCTAAACAATGACGCCATAATGAGGCACACAAACAGGCCAGACATATAATAGAGCATGTGTTTGGGATGCTCAGGTCACGTTTCTGGTGTCTGGACACTTCCAGTGGAGCCTTGCATTATTCACCAGCTACATGCACCCATATTGTTATGGTATGTGCTATGCTACACAATATGATCCTGCGGAAACAGCTGCAGCAGGAACAGCATGGGGCAGGGCCACACAGCCCCTCACCAATGCTAAGGCCTGTACAGGCACAGAGTGACTCGGAGGTGGAACAACCTGAGCTGGACCCAGTAGGTGGAAGGAGGCATGCCCAGTATGACCTGGCCTTGGCAAAGAGGCAACGCATAGCATATGCACTGACACAGTAGGGAGCCAGGAAATGTCACCCTCCCTGACTCGCACAGACAGTAAAAGGGATGCCAAACATGACACTACCTGTGCTCAGTCATGTATAGGAAGTGCACTATGTGCATCCGACCCAGGCAGCCCTCCAGCACCATTGTCAGGTCTGGCACACCCTCAAGGTAAGTCAATCAACCTACCAATTGGCAGTTGTATTAGAATGTGTTGGTACCTGTAGCTATGGTATGGATGTGAGCATGCAAGGGAATTTGGTGGCCGAATGATAAGGCAGCAGATAGTAGACGTCCATAGTGGCACCATGACATATGTAGCACATACAGGGGTCACCATATTAGTAGTAGTACACAGGGTGTCATAACCCACTGTGGGTAATGGGCTGAGCATCATGTGTGTCCATACAGCCCCCACAAGTCTCAACCAGCTGGACAGCTATAGACCAACACAGACAAGTGTTGTACTATGGCCTCTGAATATGTTCTATGGATGACCCCCCCCCCCACAGACCCACACAGACAGACTACAGCAGGCCAGGCAGTTGGATGTAGGTTGTGAAGGCTAGGACATCTGAAACTAATATGTTGGTAATTAAAGCTAAGATCTGGAGTACACTGGTATGCCTCTAGCCAGCACAATAGGTAGGTCATAGGTTCATAGGTTCATAGGTTCATACTAGGCTATCTGCCCGAGGGCATTTACAAGCCTAGCCCATAGTTTTGTGGCTTACGCCACCCCTTTAGTATGGGGAACTATACCCATTATTTTGCTGTGCCTCTGTTGAGCAGTGACACTGAGGTAATCCCTGGGGTATATCTGTGATCTCCCATCCATTGGTCAAGATTTCTCTTGAACAAGGCCAGCGAGGTGCTCTGCCTCACATATACCGGGATTTTATTCCACAGCATAGGGAGTCTTTGGGTGATGAATCTATCCCTCCAGCACGTCCTATTAATAGCCGTGTCGAGGTTTAAGTCTCCCGCCCTTGTGACTCTGACGGATCTAGATTTTTTGAGGTGAAGCATATACATCAAATCTGGGTTTGACATGGCCTTGTATGTTAGGCAAAGGTCACCTCTGAGCAAGCGGTAAGCGACTGAATAGAGCTGGAGTTCTTTCAGTCGGGCAGCATAGGACAGATGTTTGAGACCCTTTATCCTTTTGGTGAGGAACTTTTGTGGCCTCTCCAGCTGCTGCAAGTGTCGGGTCAGATACATTCTGAATGGGGCATTGCACTCAATCATTGGTCTGATGAGTGATTAGTATAGGGAGACTATGACCTCCCTTGATCTAGATGAGAATCCCTTCATGATAAGGTGGGCAATGTAGAAGGTCTTCCTAACTACTTTTGCTACATGGGTGTCGAATGACAGACTACTATCAACCTGGGTCCCCAGGTCCCTGATAACTTCTTCTGTGCTCAGTGGATTGCCATCTATTTGGTAGCTAGGGGTAACCTTGTTTTTCCAAGGGTATGACTATGCATTTTTGGCATTTAACTTTAGGCCATGGCTCTGGCACCAGTTATCCGTTTCTGTGAGACCCTTCTGAAGGATATCTGTGTCAGATGTGTTTTCTACTATGGCCAGTTTGCAGTCATCTGCAAACTTTGTCAGCCATAACCCTCCTGTGTTTGCTTGTACTTCGGAAAAGTAGATGCCAAACAAGAGTGGGCCCAGGACTGAGCCCTGTGGTACACCACTTGTGACAGGCTTTGAGTCTGACATGGCGCCAGCAACTCTGACCCTGTGGGTTCTGTCACTCAGCCAGTTTGCAACCCATCTTGTGATGTATGGGTTAACATTTAAGCTGATGAGTTTTTCAATGATACCCGAGTGGGGTATTGTATCAAGGCCTTCGCCAGATCAAGGTAGGCTGTATGGACTGCCTTTCCCTCATCAATGGCTTTGGTGACTGTTTCAAAAAGTCAACCAAGTTTAGAAGGCATGATCTGCCTTTGACAAAGCCAAACTGGGATGGATCCAAAGTCTGCAAATTCCCTATGTCTTTATTTATGAGGTCCATTATGATCCTCTCCATGGCTTTGCAGATAAGGCTTGTCAAGCTAATGGGCCGGTAATTTCCAGGGTCGGTGGAGGCACCGCCTTTGTGAAGTGGGACCACAGTTGCAGTGCGCCACTCCCTGGGCATGTATCCAGAGGTAAGACTATGATTAAACAGCTGTCCTAGCTGTGGGTTTAATTCCTCGTTGAGTTCGTGGAGCACACAGCCGGGGACACCATCAGGTCCCATGGATGCTGTGTTTTTTGCTTTGGAGAGAGCAGTTCTCACTTGGGCGTTGGAGATGTTTGGGGGGCTGCAATTGCTTGGTATAGATATCTCTCCTTTTGGGGGGGGAGAAGTTTGCACTGAACCTGTCAGCCAGTATGTTGGCAATGTCTGTAGGATCAGTAATCTTCACATCATTTTGAACTAGTTCTGAGCATATCTGGGAGTTTCCTCCCAGGTTTCTAACATAGCTAAAGAAGGCCTTATGATTGTCTTTTGAGTCTTTAGCTATTTTTCTCTCAAAATTTGCTTTGGATGATTTTATGAGAGCTCTTAGTTTTTTACTTATAGTGATCAAGGGTGTCTTACCTTTTAAGGATTTTGCTCTATCTTGTAGTAGCTTCCTCCTTTTGTTGTAGAGTTTGTTTATGGCTGGGGTCCACCAGACTGGACGCTTGCCTTTGGTACAAAGAGTCTTTGTTTTGCTTGGGATTGCCTTATCCATGCAGTCCTGCAGGTGCTGGTAGAAGGCATTTGTAAGTGATTCAGCGGCTTGAGTACTGTTTTCTGCCGCTCGGGCCCTTAAAGGAGACCACACTAGTCTTTAGAAGTGTGAAGTCGGCTTTCGAGATGTTCTTTACTGTGGTCTTTTTTATTTCGGGGGGGGGTGGGATGAGGACCTCCAGCGAGATTAGTTTGTGATCTGATCTCACCAGTGAGGGGTATACTTCCGGTGTTGAACATTGTGCTCCCATGTTCGTGATGATGAGATCAAGTATGTTTTCTCCTCTTGTGGGATGGTGACTAGTTGTTCCATGGCATTTGAGTTTATGAATTCCAGGAACTTTTGGGCTAGGGTGTTTGGGCTTGAGTAGTGTTCCCAGTCTATATTAGGGTAATTGAAGTCACCTAGTATGATGGTGTTCGGTGATACATTTATCCCCTCTAGTGTTTTCAGGAAGGCCATGTGAGGTTCCTGAGTTTGTGAGGGTGGCCTGTAACATGCTACAATTTGTAGAGCAGTCTTGCCTATGGTTAATTGCACCTGGATGGTCTCTGATGCATCGTGCGTTGCCACCAGTCTTGAGGTGTGGGTGTCTTTGATGAATATGGATACCCCACCTCCTTTCTTGGTATTGTCCGGATTTTGGGGCCGGAACGCATGATAAGAGGTAAAACCTGATAGTGCTGGGGTGCTCTCAGGAGCCTTGAACCAGGTTTCTGTCACTGCACAGACATCGATGTTCTCCATACTGAGAAGGGCCTCGAGTGCATTTTGAGATTTAGACTTCTGGCATTGAGCAGCATTACCCTTAGTTTTTTCCTTTTTGTGTTCTAGGGTGGTAGGTTTAGAATTTGAGCCTTGCCTAAAAAGGCACTATGGGGTGGCAAGAGCCTTTGCCAATATCCGAATCCCAGGGTGACAGGTGCAAGCCGTCCCTTGAAGCAGCGTGGCTTGTCCAGCATGTCATCCCAGGCAGACAGACATTGATCCCCTTTGAATGACACCAGAGTTTAAGCCAATTGTTAAAGCTGATCATCTTATCTCTGTATTGTGGCATCATTCTTGGTGAAGGTAGGATACTGCTCAAGGTCAGGGTCATACCTGCCTGGGCTACATAATCAGAGAGCTCCTCAATGTCTCTTTTCATGTAGTCCAGGAGGTACGTCTCAGGTCGCTTACACCAGCGTGGACAATGACTGAGTCGATTTGTACCTGCTGTTGAGAGACCTGAGTGCTTGCGTTATGTGGCGGATTCTAGCGCCTGACAGGCAGCTTACTGTGACCTTCTCCTTACTCAGTCTGGTGAGCGGGACGCCAGTGTGTCTGACTATGGAGTCACCAATGACTAGTGTGTCTGGCATTGTGTTTGGCCTTAAGGGCTGTGACTGTTTGACACTCTGACTGTGAGGTCTATGTGCTGCAGGTGTT